>NC_092374.1:44225800-44528830 GCF_030028105.1 Mobula birostris | reverse complement strand
GGAAAAATCTGGAGCTGGGGTCCCAAAGGCAGTTCTATTTAGAGTTCAATGCTGACTGGCAACTCCTGCGATGCTGCTGGTACCAAACCGTATCAGTCTCTGCCGTTCCTTTGGATTCATCAGGTGCATGGGGGAGGGGGGAGGGGGGCTTACTACATGGGCAACAGCTTGCTCTCCATATCGTACTGCCAGGCTTGCGTATCTAAACAGCTGGGATGCAACATCTATGGTTGACCTTGATTGACAGAGGCCTCACTCACTCACTCATTCATTCATTTTCCCTCTATAAATGCTGCTCAAAACATTAACTCCATCCACCAGATTGCTTGTTGCTCCAGATTCCAGCAATTGCAGTTTCTTGTACTTCTTAAGCGCTGTAGCTCTCTGATGTATATACATCATTCATTAATGCATTTGTGAATGTTATATCCTGTCTGCTGTCTTAGTTCAAATGGGATTTTGCAGTGCATTGCCATTTATCTGAGATAAACAGAAAACCTTCAGGCAGTGCAGAGCTTTCAAATATTATTTTTTGTTTTCATTCTTACATCCGTGATTGAAATTTGGGGAGGGAAGGCTTCTAGTGACTAGAGAAAATGGGATTATTCTCCTCAGAGCTGAGAAGATTAAGGATGTTTTCGTGGAGACTCATGAAGTAATGAGGTCTTTGATAGCAGGAGTAAAACGAGATAGTTTCCACTAATGGGTGAATGGGCAACCAGAGGACAATGACATTACATAATGACAAAAGAGCTAAGGGCGAATGTGGAGGATTCTTTACCCTGGGAGTTGTTGTGACTTGCATTGTACTGCCTGAAAGCGCGTTGCAGGAAGAAGACTCAGTAGCAACATTCAAAGGGAAACTGGATATATACATGATGAGTGAACAATCACAAGCTACAGGGATAGTGCTGGGACTAATTGGGTAGCTTTATCAAAGAGCTGAAAATGATGCAATGCATCAACTATACTCCTAACTGGAGTACTGAATGATTCCATGAAACATTAGGCATGACAGCTTGGTGTCTTCCTATCTGTTGTAAAATGCAGGCCTTAAAAATCATGTTGGTTGATTTTAACTGGAGTGAGGAGAGAGCAACAACATAGACTGCAGAATTATGAATTGGTCAGGCTTTATGATTTTTTTATATCTAGGAAGCTTGCCTGTATGTGTATGCATGTCACTGTCAAATGACGAGAGGACCGAGTTTGGCAGTGATACCTACTGACATTTACTACCACACTCAAACATGAATAATGACCATTTGAGTGAGGTACTGAAGCAAGCCTAATCCATGAAAGAAAGATTTGAATTTATATAGCACTTGTCACGGCAGTGAAGCTCCGCAGAACTGTAAGAGTTGAGTGAATAATTCAGCAGATCTTACACACTCTCAAGTTTATGTGATTCCAGCTGTATTTTTTTTCAGTAATGCCCACAGTTATTTAACCAGTCATCCTGCAGGGATACAAAAGCAAAACACTGCAAATGCTGGAAATCTGAAATCAAAGGAAAAAGAAAATTGCTGGAAGTAACAGACAGTATCTGTGCAAAAAGAATCAGAATTATCTTTTCAGGTCGATGACCTTACATCAGCAGGAATCACAGTATCAGCTGGAATATGACTTTTCTGGTGAGCTAATTGTTAAAAGTAATCAGATCAGTTTTCTGAAGGTTAACATTTCTGCTGTTTGTTTATGTAAAGAATTCATTGTTCACAGATTTACCTACAGAAATCTACTGTTACTGCTTGCTGACATAATAGTTTGGCAGGCTCTCCTTTCATCTCGCAGTCCTATATTTGCTTTCACTTCTGATAAGACAGATGACATTTTCTTTTCCCTGTCAGGGTGATCTTCTGTATAAAATACACTTTGACAGACCTAACCTAGTTATTAGTCAGTATAAGTACAACCTCATTCAGAAAGGCTACAAATAAGCCTAGTCTGGGAAGTGGAAACAATGAAGGCTACCCTACTTAATTAGGGGTCAAGGTGTGCGATTGAGACAGATGAATGCTTTTTTTTCCTCTTTTTTATCTGTACCAAGTCAAAACTGACAAGAGGGCACTTAATATGAGGGCACTGGTACTTCTTCTCTCCTTTTAAAATAATGGTTGTGCTGAATGAAATAATTTGGTGTAGCTGCAGGTGATTTTCCAATGCTAAACTGCTCTGCAGCAGTTTAAATTGTCTGGTTATCTGGAGATTATTGATAGCAAAGAAATATAAAATAAAACTTCAATCAAAACTGAAGGAAGCAGAATCTTGTTTCCATTTCAGATAGCAATTGTGAAGTGGAAGGTATGTGTTTATCTTGTGATAAGGGCAGCAGAGTTGACTTGTGTATCTATCCCTTTCCTGAGCTGAACCACAGAAAATGTGCTCCTTCTTCTCCAGTATAGTCAGTGCCTGGAGCAGTAAACCTTGTAAGAAGGCCTTTTGCTGGGAGAGGCTTCAGGCTTGAGCTATACATTGAAAACGTGTATCGATATATATCTGAGCAGTTTCTGTGAGAACCTGAAGGGAAGAAACAACTGCTGGAAATCCATAATTTTATCTTGAATGAGATCTGAAGACTTACTCCTATTGCATTCATTTTCAGTAAATCAAATGACATAATTTTTATTGTGTATTATTTCTACTTCTGTATGTTTTTGTCATTAGTGCTACATGCAAGATGACCACTTTATTAGATGAGGCTGAGTACAGGGTTACGGTAGGAAACTTTGTCACATGGTGTGAGCAGAATTATCTGCAGCTTAATATGAAAAAGACTAAAGAGCTGGTGGTGGACCTGAGGAGGGCTAAGGCACCAGTGACCCCTGTTTCCATCCAGGGGGTCAGTGTGGACATGGTGGAGGATTACAAATACCTGGGGATACGAATTGACAATAAACTGGACTGGTCAAAGAACACTGAGGCTGTCTACAAGAAGGGTCAGAGCCGTCTCTATTTCCTGAGGAGACTGAGGTCCTTTAACATCTGTCTGACGATGCTGAGGATGTTCTACGAGTCTGTGGTGGCCAGTGCTATCATGTTTGCTGTTGTGAGCTGGGGCAGCAGCATGAGGGTAGCAGACACTAACAGAATCAACAAACTCATTCGTAAGGCCAGTGATGTTGTGGGGATGGAACTGGACTCTCTGACGGTGGTGTCTGAAAAGAGGATGCTGTCCAAGTCGCATGCCATCTTGGACATGTCTCCCATCCACTACAGGAGTACATTCAGCCAGAGACTCATTCCACCGAGATGCAGCACAGAGTGTCATAGAAAGTCATTCCTGCCTGTGGCCATCAAGTTTTACAACTCCTCCCTTGGAGGGTCAGACACCCTGAGCCAATAGGCTGGTCCTGGACTTATTTCCTGGCATTTACATATTACTATTTAATTATTTATGGTTTTATGTTGCTTTATTTATACTCTTCTTGGTTGGTATAACTGTAACGAAAACCAATTTCCCTCGGGATCAATAAAGTATGACTATGACTATGACTATACCTGTACACCTGCTCAATAATACAAATATGTAATTGGCCAATCATGTAGCAGCATCTCAATGCATAAAAGCATGGAGACAAGGTCAAGAGGTTCAGTTGTTGTTCAGACCAAATATCAAAATAGAGAACAAAAGTGATCTAGGTGACTTTGACCCTACAATAATTGTTAATGCAAGAGGGGGTGATTTGTGTCTTTCACAAACTGATCTGTTTTTTTCCACATGCAACTGTCTCAACAACACAACAAGAGTGTACAGGGCATGGTGCAAAAAAGCAAAATCATCCTGAAAGTGCAATTCTATGGGCAAGAATGCCTTGTTACTGAGACAGGTCAGCAGAGAATGGCCAGACTGGTTCCACTGGATCCAGCCAACAGGAAGGCAGCAGTAACTCAAATAACCATGCGTTACAACAGTAGTGTACAGAAGAGCACAATACGTGGGAACCCAAGACTTTTCTGTTTCATGCTAAGAAAGTTACTGGGACATTTAATAGAATTGCTCAAAGTTATGTAGGGCTTGTTGGAGTCTAGTTGGAGAAACCATTTCAGCTGGCAGAGGAGTTGGTAACCAGAGAGAAAAAAAATCTAAGAAAATTGGCAAAAGGATCAGGGAATGAAAGAGAAACTTATTTTAGAACAAAGTGAGTTAACATAATTTGGAATAAGTGAAAAGCATGTGAATGTTGACTCAATAATAACATTCAAAATTAAATTAGATGGAAAATTAAATTGAAAAAGAACATTGCATAGGCATGAGGAGAGAGTAGAAATAGAATTGGAGCTGATGGAACAGCTCTGTCAAAGACTACCACCACTGCAGGATCCATTAAATTCTCAACGCCCAACGAGGAGAGGAGATCATGGAGGAAAGATCTCAATGAATATTTACTGATATGAGGAGCCTTCTATTATGTAGAATGCCTTGGTCTCAGGAACATTAGTAGTAATCTCTAGGCACAGATAGCTCCTCTTTAATGCATGCTTTCATGCATTGAGAAAGATTTAAATTTTGTTTTTCTCCCAAGGTTTAACTCTCCTCATTAAAAGTATTAACATGATAAATAATAAATATATCTGCTACTTTACTCATTTGCAGGAAGATATTCCATCCAATGTTTTCTTCCTGCTCGAATAAAATCTGGACTGAAGCAATTTCTGTGGTGTTGATTAATTGGCAATTTTAAGTTAAGGTGTCTGTGGAACAGGCTTGTCCATGTCTAGCATTAATACAGTGAGTACAACCTGTTACCAGTGTTGCTAGTGTAGCTCCATCTTCAGGGTATGTCTGAAAGACAGGGGTTATTTTCTTTGGGTTAACATTTTGTAGAACAACATAATTGCTACTTGCAATGCTGTTTACAGCAGATATTTATCCATTTTCTATATTAGATGGTAGATTAATGCCACAGATTCTATAAACCTTACCACAAGGACATACACATGACAAATATCCACAACACTCCTTGTAAAATCACAATAAATTACTCCACTTTTTAATAATGTTCAGACATCAGATTGAAATAACTGAAACAAGCCATTTAAATTTTAGATACTTGTATGCCTCTATCTCCTCTCCTCCATCAGGAATGCTTCAAAACTCTCTTCTCCTTTCTTGACAAAAGAACCAAGCAATCTCTCTCACTCTCTCAACCATCACCCTCCTCCGTCTGGCACAACTGGTCGTCACCCTGGACAATTTTTCTCTCAGCTCCTCCAACTTTCTCCAGACTCGAGGGATAGTCATTGACAATCGCATAAACCCAAGCTATGTTTGCCTCTATGATGGCTACGCAAACAGTCTATGTTTGAAGCCTTCCCTGGTTATACTCCCCAATTCTTCCTCTGCTATATTGATGACTGCTTTTGTGCTTCTTCATGCATCCATTCTGAGCTCATCAATTTTATCAACTTTGTGTCTAATTTTCACATTGCCCTTAAATTCACTTGGTCCATCTCTGACACCTCCCTCTTTTTCTTGATCTCTCTGAATCCATCTCTGGAGACAAGCTGTCTACTGACCCCCTTTGTAAACCTATTGATTCCCTCATGTAAAAATGCTCTTCCCTTACCTCAGTTTCTTTGCCTCCGCCGCATCTGATCTCAGGATATCAGAAATGTCCTGTTGAAACGAGAGGTTAAAGACCTGCAGCCATTTGATCAGCACAGGTTTTTAGTACTTGGCCAGGTACCCCACCTGGGCAGGAATCTTTTTGTCGTTTCATGCTCCTGATGACCCCTCACGCATTGGACACAGAGACTGAAAGCACAAAATCACCGGGGGTTGTGGGAGTTCATGATGGTTCCTCCAAGTTTTAATTGTCAAAGAGAGTGTAGTAGGCATTGAGCTCATCTGGATGTAAAGCCCTGTTGTCAGCTAAGTCACCTGATTTAACTTTAAAACAGTATTTCACCCATTAACTGGCTTTCCAGAGATCTTCTTGTAACTTTCATAGTTACCACACTTGAATGCCTCTGATTAGGTCCTCAGCAAGCTGTGGATCTCATGGTTCACTCAGGGCTTCTGATTGGGAAACACTCATCGACAACTGTTTTAATAAAGTCTGTGACTAACATGATGTTTTCATTTTGAATCACAGATGAGTCCTTGAATACGGTCCAGTCCACGACTCGAAGCAATCCCATAGCTGCTCATGAAAACTCCTCATAAGTTAACTCTTTCCTTCCCAGAATCATTCTCATGAACCTCCTCTTGACCTTCTCCCATGCCAGCACATCTTTTATTAAAAACTGCTCACAATCCTCCAAGTGTGGTCTGACCAGAAAAGCTCAGCATTGCATACTTGCTCTTATATTCAAGTCCTCTCGAAATGAATGATAACATTGCATTTGCCTTCCTTATCAGTGATTCAACCTGCAAGTTAACCTTTAGGGAATCCTGCACAAAGACTCCAAATTTCCTTTGCACCTCTGATTTTTGAATTTTCTCCTCATTTAGAAAATAGACAATGCCTTTGTTCCTTCTACTGAAGGCATTGACCATACATTTTCTCATCATTATATTCCATCTGTCACTTCTTAGCCTGTACTTGCAATCTGTCTAAAGCCTTCTGTATACTACCTGTAACAACACTACTTGCTCCTCTACCTATCTTCATATCATTTGTAAACCTGGCCATGAAGCCATCAATTCCATCATTGACATATAACATGAAAAGAAGTGGCTCCAACACCAACCCCTGCAGAACACCACTAGTCACCGGCAACCAACCAAAAAAAAACCCTTTATTCAGACATCTGCTGTCTGCCAGTCAAACAATCATATATCCAAGCTTGTCTTTTTCCTGTAACACCATGGCCCCTTATCTTGTTGAAGAATCTCATATGTGATACATTATCAAATGCCTTCTGAAAATCCAAGTAAGCACCATCATAAACACGAGGAAATCTGCAGATGCTGGAATTTCAAGCAACACACAAAGAAGTTGCTGGTGAACGCAGCAGGCCAGGCAGCATGTCTAGGAAGAGGTACAGTCGACGTTTCGGGATGAGACCCTTCGTCAGGACTAACTGAAAGAAGAGCTAGTAAGAGATTTGAAAGTGGGAGGGGGAGTGGGAGATCCAAAATGATAGGAGAAGACAGGAGGGGGAGGGATGGAGCCAAAAGCTGGATAGTTGATTGGCAAAAGGGATATGAGAGGATCATGGGACAGGAGGCCTAGGGAGAGGATGGGCAAGGGGTATAGTGAGAGGGACGGAGGGAGAAAACAGAGAGAGAGAAAAAGTGTGTGTGTGTGTGTGTGTGTGTGTGTGTGTGTGTATATAAATAAATAACAGATGGGGTACAAGGGGGAGGTGGGGCATTAGCGGAAGTTCCTCTGCTTCCCATTTGTCTACTCTACTTGTTATTTTCTTTGTCCCCTATTACTATCTCTCCAGGCTTATTTTCTAGCAGTCCGATATCCACTCTCGCCTCTCTTTTAATTTTTTATATATCTGAAAAAAAATGATGTCCTCTTTAATATTATTGGCTTGCTTACCTCCATATCTCATCTTTTTAGTTACCTTCTCTTGATTTTTAAAAGCTTCCCAATCTTCTAACTACCTATTAATTGTTGCCTCATTATATGCCCTCTCTTTACCTTTTATGCCATCTTTAACTTTTTTTCTCAGTCACGTTTGCCTCATCCTCTCTTTAGAATACTTCTTCATCTTTGGATGTATCTATCCTGCGCCTTCCTAATTGCCTCTAGAAACTCCACTCATTGCTGTTTTCGCTGTCATCCTTGCCAGTGTCCCCTTCCAATCAACTTTGGCCCATTCCTCTCTCATGCCTCTGTAACTCCCTTTACACCACTGTAATACTGACATATCTGACTTTATCTTCTCCCCCTCAAGCTGCCGGATAAAATCTACTATATTATGATATTATGATAAAGTGACCAGGCTTGATTTTGCATCAGAATGCATGCTTTATTCTCGCTGTCTCTCACTGCAGTAACTCATCCATGGTAAGGTAGCTACAGATGAGTGTAAAGGTACAGTCAAGAGCCAAAAAAAAGGTGTCTGGGCATAGAACACAGTTAAGTTCAATGGAAATATTCTGCACCTTGAGACCAGACACAATGTGTAACTTCATTTTGTATCGACCATAGTACCAAAGTGGCAAACATTTAAAAGTAGTTGTGGGTATTTAGCTGTGAATCTTACTGAAATCTCTCAACTCTCATTTCAATAAATCACAGGAACAATCAACATTTCTTTTATATCTCTGTTTGTAAAATAGTTAAACTACTTATTAATTAATAATAGATGAATTGCAGCTCATAAAATCCTATTTACAGTGTGATAGTTGCTGGATAACCATAGTTGCCAATTAAGTGTGTGGAATCAAAATATTTCAAACTCATAATTAAAATACAAATTGCAATGTATGCGAGCGTCTCTCCCTTTGGATTATTTCTTAATTAGCAAAGGTAATATTATTTATCCGAGCTCCAGTGAACTGTGGAGGACATGATTTTGCATTGATGATTTTTTTTAAATAACAACTAGCTGTGAGCGGTTTTAAAGCACATGTTAGTTATTTAAATGTGGTTATAATAATGATTTAATGTAGACTATTTACAAGTTCTATTGGAGTTGTTTATTTACAATACATTGTTTACTTGACCACCTCCATGAGGAAAACTCAGAATCCATTCATCTACATTCCCCATAACAGATTTCTTTGCTGAGTTTCCTCACCATAAGCCTCCCCAGGCATTACACAAAATATACAAGGGGTGATTGATAAGTCCGTGGCCTAAAGTAGAAGGAGTCAATATTAGAAAACCTAGCACATTTATTTTTCCTACATTTACACACTTAGTCCAGAGGTCATGGAGCATACGGATCCCTTCTTTGTAGAAGGCATCTTGGACCTCCAGAAAGTGGTCTACAGCAGGGGTGATTGATAAGTTTGTGGCCTAATGTTGAAGGAGATGAGCTATTAACTTCAAACTTTCTGCATTTTCACTCGAAGAGTTGTACTGCACGTGCATGTAACGAGAGCTGTAGAACTCATCTCCTTCTACCTAAGGCCACAAACTTATCAATCACCCCAGCTGTGGACCACCTGGAGGTCCAAGACTCTCTCATTACATGCAAGTGCAGGTCAACACTTTCAGTAATAATGTGGAAAGTTTGAAGTTAATAACTCATTTCCTGCTACCTTAGGCCATGAACTTATCAATCACCCCTGCTGTGGACCACTTCTACGAAGAAGGGATCCGTATGCTCTACGACCGCTGGACGAAGTGTCTACATGTAGGAGGGGACTATGTTGAAAAACAAATGTGCTAGGTTTTCTAAAATTGTCTCCTTCTACCTTAGGCCACGAACCTATCAATCACCCCTCGTAGAACAATATATTACCGGAATAGGCCATTTGCCCACCATATCAGTCACTATCCATGATGGCAATCCAAATGAATCTCATTTGCCTTCACATGTTCCATGTTCCTCTGCTTCCCCGCGTGTTCATGTGACTGTCTGAATGCTGTCTAAGTCTTGCCATCATTAACTTATACTTCCTCCCCTGTCAGTGTGTTCTAGGCACCTTGCATTCTCTGCGTAAAAAAAGCTTCCTTTAAAAATCTGCCTCTTTCCTTAACCCTGTGCTTTCCTGTATATGGTAGTTTCAACCTTCAAAAATATTCCACTAATCTACTCCGTCTATGCCTTTGATGATTTTATAACTTCTGTTAGGAGTGCATAAGCACCTTGGGACTAATGCTTCCTCTCAGCTGGAGAATGGTACAGGGTAGTGATAATTGTTTTATTATTGTCAAATGTACAGAGCTACAGTAAAAAAAAGCTTCACGTGCTGTCAGGTTTTTGTATTTTCTGCCTGATAGGGGAGAGAAGAATGACCAGGTTGGTTAGGGCCTTCATTATGTTGGCTGCCTAAAGAATCTTATGATGCTAATATACACTCATTTGCCACTTTGGTAGGTACCTACCACACCTAATAGAGTGGCCACTGAGTGAATGTTTATGATCTTCTGCTGCTGTAGCCAAATTGCTTCAAGGTTCAATGTTTTGTGCATTCATTCATAACATGCGGTTACTTAAGTTATTGTCAGCTTGAACCTGCCTAGCCATTCTCCTCTGACCTCTACCTTTGACAAGATGCACACACAAAGTGCTGGAGGACCTCAGCAGGCCAGGCAGCATTGACAGAAAAGAGCGTAGTTGACGTTTCGGGCCGAGACCTCTCCATGGATCTGGAGAAAAAAGGGAGTCAGAGTTAGAAGGCGGTGGGAGGGGAGGATGAAACACAAAGTGATAGGTGAAACCGGGAGGGGGAGGGGGGGAAGGGTGAAAGGGTGAAGTAAAGAGCTGGGAAGTTGAGTGGTGAAAAAGATATAGGGCTGGAGAAGGGGGAATCTAATAGGAGAGGACAGAAGGCCTTGGAAGAAAGAAAAGGGGAAGGAGCACCAGAGAGTGCAGGCGATGCAAAAAGATGAGAGAGGAAAAAGGAGATGGGGAATGGTAAATAGTGAAGCAGAGAGTGGGAGTGGGGGGGGGCACATGGTGGTGTGGCCATTACCAGAAGTTCAAGAAATTAATACTCCTGACATCAGGTTGGAAGCTACCCAGATGTATTGCTCCTCCAATCTCAGTGTGGCCTTATCGTGACAGTAGAGGGGTGTCCATGGATTAACATGTCAGAATGGGAATGGGAAGTGGAATTAAAATAGGTGGCCACTGGGAGATCCTGCTTCGTCTGGTGGATGGAGCATAGGTGCTCGGTGAAGTAGTCTCTCAATCTACATCAAGTCTCACTGATACACTGTACAGGAGGCCACATCGGGAGCACTGGATACAACAGATGACTCCAACAGACTCACGAGTGAGGTGTCGCCTCCCCTGGAAGGACCGTTTGGGGTCCGGAATGGTAGTGAGGGGGGAGGTGTAAGGGCAGGTATAGCACTTGTTCTGCTTGCAAGGATAAGTGCCAAGAGGGATATCAGTGGAGAGAGATGAACAGACATGCGAGTTGCGTATACAGTGATCCCTGTGGAAAGCAGAAAGTGGGAAGGAGGGAAGGAGGGAAGGACGTGCTTGGTATTGCGATCATGATGGAGTTGGAAGATGCTACAGAGACTTGGATTTCCAGCATCTACAGTTTATCTCTTGTCTCTCATTAACAAGGGCTTTTCATGTGCAGAACTGCCACTCACTGGATGTTCTTTCTTTGTTTTTTGCACCATTCTCTGTAAACCCTAGAGACAACTGTGCATGAAAATCCTAGGAGATCAGCAGTTTCTAAGATACTCAACTATCCCTTCTGGAACTAAAAAAAAATCCACATTCAGATTCACTTAGATCACATTTCCTCCCCATTCTGATGATAGGTCTGAACAACAATTGAATTTCTCAACCATGTCTGCATGCTTTTATGCATTGAGTTGTTACCACATGATTGATTAGATATTTTCATTAACGAACAGTTGTACAGGTGTACCTAATAACGTGTACGCTGAGTGTATATTAATACATTTAGGCATACTAGTATCAACATTGTATAGTTTTTTAAAAATATATATTTTCATGATGTAGGCATTGCTTCTTCACATAGAGAGGGATGAGCAATCAGTGTTGACCTTGACAGCAACACCCATAGCCTGAGAAAATAAATTCTCACAATCTCCTTCAAGGTGACATTAACAATGCCTGGTTCAATCACATTCTTTTAGATATGCATTGAAATTTCACAGAAAACAAGACAGAGGATTTTTTTTCCCATTGTTACAATGCATGAGCAGAACAAAACAAAAATTCAAGGAGACATCCACTTGCATGGAGAGCTATCCCTAATCACTTGCCATTAGCCTGAAAGCATGTAACATCTTCAAAGATTTTAATTCTCAAAGTAAGCAGTTCTTCACCCCTTGTTTAGAGCTGAGCATTGATTGAGAGATGTATGCTTCTCGTAGGCAATATTATGGGTTCATTCAGTTCAATGTGAATAATTTTAATAACTGTTCCATTTCTTATGATCTTAAACTAATACAAATGTATTCCTGAGGCAAAGAAGCAGGAACAAAATAGTCATTGGATTTCAATGACTCAGCTCCTACAGGCAAAGGGGTTTAATAGATTAGTACTAAACACCTTTCTAAAGTATTCTATAAATCAAAGGAACATTCTGTATTAGTGCATATAAAGATGAGGATTCCAGTTTATTAGCTTTCATTCCATGCTTTCCCTTTCTGCTTCTGTCATAGACAAAAGATGCTTCCTATTGTCCATCTACTTGCAGACTAGGCTGTACTGCATTGGTGTATCAATGCTCTTACTTTGCCTTGAGCACTCAACCATGGGCAGTAAAATCCTTGCCTCCGATGACTAGAAGGAACTCAATAAGGCTCTATAATAAGGAGGAAGGAGTACGTGTGTTCATGAATCTGACCTTGAGCCAGACTTGACCTGAACTATAATTATGTTCCAAGTTTTCAATCTGAAACATTGAAAATTCCTTCCCATTTTCCCCCTTCCTCCCCCAAAGTCAGTGGTGGACCCATTAAGTTCCTTTAAGTTTCTCACCACCTGCAGTCCCTCGTGTCTCCATAGAGATAATTTCAACATTAGATGGAATAGTTCTTACTGGAGTTTAAAAGAATGAGATATGATCTGGTTGAAGGTGATCGACAGGGTGGTTTATTATTGTTACTTCTACTGAAGCACCATGAAAATCTTGTCTTGTGTACTTTTCACATAGACCATAGAGGGAGTACTAAGAAGGTTCACCAGATTGATTCCTGGGATGGCAGGACTTTCATATGAAGAAAGACTGGATGAACTGGGCTTGTACTCGTTGGAATTTAGAAGATTGAGGGGGGATCTGATTGAAACGTATAAGATCCTAAAGGGATTGGACAGGCTAGATGCAGGAAGATTGTTCCCGATGTTGGGGAAGTGCAGAACAAGGGGCCACAGTTTGAGGATAGAGGGGAAGCCTTTTAGGACCGAGATTAGGAAAAACTTCTTCACACAGAGAGTGGTGAATCTGTGGAATTCTCTGCCACAGGAAACAGTTGAGGCCAGTTCATTGGCTATATTTAAGAGGGAGTTAGATATGGCCCTTGTGGCTACGGGGGTCAGGGGGTATGGAGGGAAGGCTGGGGTGGGGTTCTGAGTTGGATGTTCAGCCATGATCATAATAAATGGCGGTGCAGGCTCGAAGGGCCGAATGGCCTATTCCTGCACCTATTTTCTATGTTTCTATGTTTCTATGTTACACAGCAGATTCAGATAGTACAAAGTAAAATAACAGAATGCAATATAATGAGAGAGTACAATTGGTAAAGAGCATGGCACCAGGGGTTGCTTCCGACAGTGAGAGAGACCATCACGTTTCACTGGAAGCCCCCAGCCAATAAAGTGGTGTCCCGCCACAGTCTGTCTTCCTCATTGGGTGCATGGGGATAATGGGGATTATTCCACGAAGAGCTGACTGTAACTTCTGCACCAGACAAGAAAGAAAACAAATCAAGTAAGACAACACCCCTCAAGTTGGGATGTTGGAATGCCTGCACAATGATGACTGGACTCGACCAAAACCTCAAAGATATCGAAGATGCACGAAAAACAGCAGTCATTAACAATGAGCTACTAAGGCTTAAGGTAGGTATACTTCTGTAGCTACCCTACAAGAAGCAAGTTTGGCAGATTCAGGGACACTGAAGGAAAGGGACTGCACATTTTTCTGGCAAGGAAAGAACCAAGATGAACCCCGTGAGTATGAAATGAGTTTTGCCATTAGGAACTCTTCGTTGCAAAAGGTGGTGCCACCAGAAAATGGATCAGGACGACTTATGACTCTCCACCTACACACCAGTCATGGCCTAATATCTTTCGTCAGTGTGTATGCCCCTACCTTGAACTCCACTTCTGAAGCAAAAGGCATGTTCTATGACAAATTAGAAGCTGTTATCAGGAATATTCCCAGTGATGAGCACCTCGTTCTCCTTGGTGACTTTGAAGCCAGAGTGGGAGCCAATAATGATTCCTGGCTGTCTTGTCTTGGCCACTTTGGAGTTGGCAAAATAAGTGACAATGGACAACATCTCCTAGAGTTCTGCTCCTATCATGGCCTGTGTGCAACTAACTCCTACTTTCAGACAAAGTCGCAGTACAAAGTCTCATAGCGACATCCACTGTCTAAACACTGGCACCAACTAGACATGATCATCACCAAGCGCTCTTTCATCAACTCTGTACTAATCATCTGCTCATACCACAGTGCCAACTGCGATATGGATCATGCTTTAGTATGCTGCAAGATCAAACTACATCTGAAGAACATCCACCGCTCCAAACAAACTGGAAAACCTCGCATCAACACAACAGAGAGGAATCAGTCAGAAAAGGTTGACCAGTTTGCCAAGTCAGTACAGGGTGCTATGACTACCTCCTCACAAGGAGATACTGCAACAGAACAATGGTCATACCTTCGCGACATCATCCACGAATCAGCATTCTCTACCTTTGGAAGAAAGACCACAAAGAGCAGTGACTGGTTTGAGGCAAATTCCAACATCATGACTCCTGTCATCAAAGCCAAGCGTGCAGCTCTCACAGAGTACAAGCGCTCACCATCCAACCAAACACTCCAGGCACTTGGAGCTGCTAGAAGCAAAGTGCAGCAGACTGCAAGGCAGTGCGCAAATGAGTACTGGCTCCAGCTCACTGAGGACATTCAGACAGCAGCTGTGACAGGCAACATCAGATCGATGTATGATGGTACCAAGAAGACCCTTGGCCCATCACAGAGCAAGACAGCACCCCTGAAGTCATCCAGCAGTGAAATAATCACCGATAAAAACAAGCGGATGGAACACTGGGTAGAATATTACTCTGAGCTCTATTCGAGGGAAAATATTGTTGTTAGCTCAGCCATTGATGCCATTGATTGTCTACCAGTCATGGATGAACTCGACTCTGAACCAACCATTGAAACCTCAGCGAGGCAGTTGACAGTCTGACCCAGGGAAAGCTCCTGGCAATGATGGGATTCCTCCAGACTTGATTAAACACTGCAAGAGTTCACTCCTCCATCCTTTACACGACATCCTCCGTCAGTGCTGGAAGGAAGGAGCCGTACCACAGTATATGAGCGACGCCAACATTGTCACTTTGTACAAGAGCAAGGGTGATAGGAGTGACTGCAACAACTACAGGGGGATCTCCCTCCTGAGTATTGCTGGCAAAGTCTTTGTTCGTGTAACTTTGGCATGTCTACAAACTCTGTCAGAACGGGTCTACCCTGAGTCCCAATGTGGTTTTGTGCAAGGAGGTCAACTGTCAGCATGATTTTCTCACTCCGTCAACTCCAGGAGAGGTGCAGGGAACAACAGAACCCCATCTATGTCACTTTCATCAACTTGACCAAGACATTCCACCTTGTCAGCAGGGATGGGCTCTTTCAGATTCTCCTCAAGATCGGCTGTCCCCCGAAACTCCAAAGTATCATCAAGTCATTCCATGATGACATGAGGGCTACTGTTCGGTATGATGGCAGCTCATCAGAACCCTTCGCTATTCATAGTGGAGTCAAACAAGGATGCGTGTTGGCCCCAACATTATTCGGCATCTTCCCTCTGCTATTGAAGCACGCATTTGGGACATTGACAGAAGGTATCTACATGCACACCAGGTCTGATGGGCGGCTGTTCAACCCTGCACACCTGAGAGCAAGAACAAAGGTGCAAAAGATCTTAATACATCACATGCTCTTTGCCTTTGACACTGCTATAACCTCGCAAACCAAACAGCAACTACAAACTCTCATAGACAGCTTCTCTAAGGCATGCAAGGACTTCAGGCTTACCATCAGCCTAAAGAAAACTAATGTTCTTGCCCAGAACGCAGTGGACACATCAGTCATTACCATTGACAATTATGATCTAGAAGTGGTTCACGAGTTCACGTACTTGGAGTTGAGCATTAGCGACACTCTCTCCCCCGATACTGAAATCAATAGGCGCATCGGCAAAGCAGCATCGATCCTTGCTCAACTCTCCTCGTGGGTCTGAGAGAATCTGAAACTCGCTATAAAGACCAAGACTGATGTGTACAATGCATGAGTTGTAAGCACCCTCCTGTATGGTAGTAAGACTTGGACCATCTACTCCAAGCAGGAGAGGAAACCCAATAGCACTGACTGCAAACCTGATGGAAACATCTTAGCATTACACCCCATATGATTCTGAGTTGTTTGAGAGCTGTTATATCACTGAGCTCTTCAAAATAAAAAAGTTGATTTCTCAGTGCATACACTGCTTTGACATTAGTCTTCACCTGTGTAGCCTTCGCCGCATCCTCGGCATCACATGGAAAGACAAAGTCCCAATCTCTGAGGTCCTCTCCCACGCTGGACTTCCCACAATGTTCACGCTTTTAAGACAACGCATCCAGATAGAATGTTTTCTATTGTGCAACATTGTAAAGAGTCGATGGGGATATGCCAGATTGCTTTGGCCTCCTGAGGAAGTAGAAGCATTGGTGAGTTTTCATGGCCATGACATCTATGTGGATGGATCAGGACAGGTTATTGCTGAAATTCACTCCTAACAACGTGAAACTCCCAACTCTCTTAACCTCAACATTATTGACATAGACAGGAGCATCTGCACAGCCCCCTTCCAGAAGTCAATAACCAGATCTTTTATTTTGCTGACATTGAAGGAAGGATTATTGTCATGAAACCAGGTTACTAAGCTCTCTATCTCTTCCCGTAATCCAGCTCAAGAATATTTAAGTCTTGCCCATTACGGTGGTATCAACTAAGAACTTGTAGATGGGGTTAGAGCAGCATGAATGTACATGGTGTAGAGTTGGGGACTGATGGATACCATCTTGTGGAGCACCAGTGTTTAGTATGAATGTGGTGGAGGTGTTGAGTTTATCCTTACTAATTGTGGTCTGTCGGTCAGAAAGTTGAAGATCCAGTTGCAGAGGGAAGTGATAACTCCCAGGATGCAGAATTTAGTGATGAGTTTGCTTGGTAATATGATATTGAAAAGTATTTTCCATAGCATCGGAATCCAGGACTGAGGCAGTTTCAGAATAAGTGATTACCAACTTCAGATGAAGAAATAATCCAAACTTGTACTCAGCATCACTCTCTTGCTCTCTGCCACTCTTCTTGACCGCATGTAGTTTAAGTTTCTGTCAATTATTGCCATTGACTGCCACCACAGCCCTCTGTGGGAGAGAATTTCAGATATACAGAACTGCATTGCCCTCATCAAACAGCTCAGAAGCCACACATCTGCAATGGGAGCAAGTCCCCTGGATCTTGAAGATTGCCTAAGATGAAGAAGTAGGTGTGAACAATTTCAGGGCCACATAAATATGAAGAAATAAATACCTACATGCACCAAAGATTACATTCCTTTACCATTAAAGGTATTTTCAATTATCTTTATAAAAATATGTGGTTGATATAGATGTCCTGTGGCTTAGTGAATAAGGATGGTTTCATCTCTGCCCCCTACAGCCATTATTTCTGTCTTAGTTTTCAGAATGACAAACAGAAAAACAGATCTCCTAGCAGTGATGAGATAAGATCTCCACTGGACTCCTAATTCTGGAAAACTGGGACTCAAATCCGTAACAGTAGGCAGGATACCCAACCAGACACTCGGATCTAAAACCATCATAGACACTGTCATAGATCCTGATACTTTGTTTTCTTCCGTCGTGCTAGGTTATAGATACTCATCACTAACAGATAAATCAGATCCATTTCCCTTGGATATTATTTTTGCAGATTAGCTAGCTTTTACTTTTAACTTACATTTTATCTATCTAACCTACCAGAGACTCATTGAGATGTTACCTCATGTGGGTTTCTTCCGACATCTCAAAAAATATGCGGATTGGGAGCTTAATTGCTGAAGTGTGTGTAGATGCATGATAAAATGGCGGGGGTGGGGGGAGAGAGTTGATGAAATGTGTGGAGATAAAATGGGTTAGGATAGGATTGGTCTAAGTGTAGTTTGTTGGTTAATATGGACACAGTGGGCAAAAGGCCTGTTTCCATGTTGTAGCTTTCTGTCACTTATGAATCTGTAACGACCTGCTAGGTCTGGCTTTAGCTTATTGTTCAAATATTCAAAGTTTATTTATTATGAAATAATGTATAAATTAGATACCTTGAGATTTGTTTGCTTACAGGCAGCCAAAAGCAAGAAACCCGAGGAACTCAATTTAAAAAAGTAATGACGATGACCACTGCTCAGAGAAAAAGGGGAAAAAAACACTCACACGTCATCCAAACGATAGAAGCAAATGATAATAATCTGAACCAGATTCCATCCTTAGTTCTACTCCCCAGAGCTGCTGGAGTAGGCTCAGCCATCAATCTCAGTTAATCATATTAATGGGGCAAAAATGCCATGAAACTCACAAAGACTGATCAATTCACAGCCTCATCATCGCAGACAGAAATGAACATGGTAGGAGAGTGAGGGAAAACAGTAAAACCCTCAGGCTTTCCAGTTTATCTGGACCGGTGCTTAAATTGTCCAAGCACTGGGTCGTGCCTTGCTCTCGGACCTGGATCCCAGCTCAGCGATGCACCCAGGCCACACAGCCCAAAGCCATTCTCACCCTCACCAATGTGGCTCAGCGCTTGAGCAATCCAGCCTCACACCCGCGTTAGGTGGATGTGCATCGACACCTCTCCAAATCGTTCACTCCAACACACACTCTGTCTGCAACACCACCTTGAACACATTGCATTTCAGCTTTGTGATGCACCTGCACAACACATCCTCTGAATAAGCTTCACCTCCGCTTGCTTCTTCATTGTTTGCAGTGTTAGTTTACCCTAACTTACTTCAGAAAAAAGTGCTATTGGTAATGTTTCTAGTTGAATTTCTTGCCTTTCGAACTACCAGTGAGCTGTCACATGCACTTGGTAGTGCCATCTTAAACCAGAAGTTAGATCCAATGGTGAAAGCTATTGCACAGAGTTCCATTGGCTTCACAGATGTCAAGTGGTTTTGAACTTGTGTAGCTCTCCAATGTGATTTTTGAGAGTATCTGAGAAGATCCCTCAGTCTGTAAGCATGCTCCAGAATATTCAATCTTACTACTGCAAAGGCATCATTATCTTCTCTGGAACAAAATGAGGTGGGAGAATGTGAGAAGGCAAACTGGAGACAGAAGAACAGTTGGAGAAAATTGGGAGCAACACTGAGAGGTCCCTTCAGGATAGAACTGAAAAATTGTAATTATTTACCTTTTCAGTAGAGGTATTGATTCCACATAAATATGGTTCAGAGACTACATGACAAGATTCGGAGAACATTTCTCCTTGGGCTGCTATCAACCAAGTCAATGTCAAAGTAAATAAAAATTAAATTTATTATAAAAATATTTTCCTATCACCTTATACTACGTTGAGATTCATTTTCTTGCAGGCATTTACAGTAAAATTAAGAGAACTACAATAGAATTTATGAAAAATTATACATAAACAAAGACTGACAAAGAACCCATATGCAAATGAAGGCAACTTGAACAAATAATTAAAATAAATAAATAATACTGAGAGCATGAGTTGTAGAATCCTTGAAAGTGAGTCTATAGGTTGTGGAATCAGTTCAGTGTTGAGGTGAGTGAAATTATCCAAGATGTTCAGGAGCCTGTTGTTCGTAGGATAGTAACTGTTCCTGAACCTGGTGATGTGGGAACTAACGCTCCTGTACCTCTTGCCCAAAAAATGGTAGGAGCGAGAAGAAAGCATGGCCTGGATGATGGGGGTCCTTGATGACAGAGGCTGCTTCCTTGTGGCAGTAATCCTTGTAAATGTTCACAGTGGTGGAGAAGGCTTTGCCTGTGATGGTTTGGACTGTATCTACCACTCTCTGTAGTCTTCTCTGTTCCAGGGCACTGGTGTTTGCATACAATACCTTGCTGCCACCAGTCATATTTGCACTGCCGGTTTTCTTGCAGGTGTTCATCTCCAAAGCAAGAACATGTATTTAATATTTAATGGCATTATCACATCTGAGTTACCCACTGATAACTTCCTTGAGTTACTGTTAAACTGAGAAAGAATGAGGTCAGAATCTAAATATTCTCTGATGAGTAAAATGTAGGTCCTACCACATTGAAGAAGCTTGATTTTATCAAGGGCAAGGTAAAGCAGTTGATTATCTTCTCATCAATTTCCTAAATAGTCATGTTTCCATGACCAAAGGATTGTGGCTTCCGTGCGTACCATCTATAACATTTATGACTGAAACTCACCAAGGTTTTGTGACCATCATTTGAAAAACCTGTAGCATCTCCCAACACTGCTGTTCGGAATATTGCCTCCAAGATATATAATAAAATGAACTGGAAATGATGCTGTATTTAATAATTCGTGCAAGTTTAATACTATGAAACATTCATGTAATGTCAAGAAGGTGAGTTCTCTATGGTTTTTCAAGGGCAATTAGGGATGGACAATAAACCTATAACTTGTTGGTGATGTTCAGATTCCCAGTGAACAGACCAAAGGAGAAAAAAGTTCTGCATTTTTATCAAAGTTTTAATGTGACATTCAATCTGTTGGTGTATATCCACAAGATCACCAATCATGCATGAAAATCAAAAAATCCAGTCAATATTCCAGACTATATTTACCCATCAAATCAAGAACCAAATTATGAAACCTTGTGCAAATAATGTGTCCTCTAAATGCCAAGCTTTCTTGCATTAATGTTTCTGCATCATGACTGCAACAACAATAATGTATGAAAGAACTTGTAGATGTCATGGAGGGAATACAGTAAAGATTTACTGAACGCATTCCCAGGAAGTTAGGAATGACATTTGAGGAGAGATTGGGGTCACTTGGCTTATGTTCACAGGAGTGAGCTCAGAAAAAAGCTGCACATTCTTAAAGAACTACATGGAGACTCTGCATTTGGTATATTGTGCTCAGTTTTAGTCATTTTGCTACAGTAAAGATGCTACTAAGCTGAAAAGAGCACAGAAATTATTTATGAGGACATTGCCTGAACTCAAGGGACTGATGTTGAGATGGCCAGGACTTTATTCATTGGGGTAGAGGAGTATGAGGGATGACCCTATAGAGTTGTATAAAGTCATGAAGTGCATAGATAGGGTGATGAACACAGTTATGTCCCCCTCAGGGTTGATGAATCAAGAACTACAGAACATTTGTGTAAAGTGAGAGTGGGGATATTTATTAGGAAATTGAAGGGGAATATCTCCATCTGGAGAGTGGTCCAGATATGGAATGAGCTGCCAAAGTAAATGGCTGAGGCAAGCGTATTAACAACATTTACAAGGCCCTTGGAGAAGTATGGCATCTTGGTCAGTATGGATTGGCTTGTCTGAAGGACCCACTTCCATGCTGATTCTATAGAATAAATATGGGGAGAATATTCTCTGTAACAGGAGAGTCCAGACTCAAGCAACGAGATATCATGTTAGTATGAGAAGAAGAGAAACTTTTTCACCTGATGATTGTTAACCTGTGAATTCTCTACAACAAATGTGAATGGAGATCTTGTAATTAAATGCACAGTGCCTCTAAGAAGTATTCACCCTCTTGGAAGTTTTCATATTTTATTGTTTTACAACATTGAATCACAGTGGATTTAATTTGGCTTTTTTTGACACTGACCAATAGAAAAAGACTCGTTCATGTCAAAGTGAAAACTTATCTTTAAAAAGTGAAGCACATTAATTACAGATATAAAACACAGAATAATTGATTGTTTAAGTATTCACCCCCTTCAAGTTAGTATTTAGTAATTGCATTTTTGGCAGCAATTACAGCCTTGGGTCTGTGTGGATAGGTCTCTATCAGCTTTGCACATCTGGACACTACAATATTTTCCCCCTTCTTCTTTACAAAACTGTCAGATTGCATGGGAATCATGAATAAAAAATCCTTTTCAAGTTCAGCCATAAATTCTCAATTGGATTGAGGTCTGTACTCTGACTTGGTAACTCCAGGACATTAACTTTGTTGTTTTAAAGTCATTCATGTGTAGCTTTAGCTCTATGCTTGGGGTTATTGTCTTGCAGGAAAACAAATCTTCTCCTAAATTACAGTTCTCTTGCAGACTACATCAGGTTTTCTTCCAGAATTTCCCTGTATTTTCTTCCAGAATTTCCCTGTATTTTGCTGCATTTATTTTACCCTCTACCTTCCCAAGCCTTCCAGAGACTGCTGCAGGGAAGCATCCCCATAGCATGATGTAACCACCACCATGATTCACGGTAGGGATGGTGTGTTTTTGATGATGTGATGTATTTGGCTTACGCCAAACATAACGTTTAGTCTGATGAGCAAAAAGCTCAATTTTGGTTTCATCAGACCATAGAACCTTCTTCCAGCTGACTTCAGAGCATGCCTTCCGGCAAACTCTAGCTGAGATTTCAGATCAGTATTTTTCAATAGTGGCTTTCTCTTTGCCACTCTCCCTTAACGCTGGGACTGGTGAAGCACCTGGGCAACAGTTGTATGCACAGTCTCTGTCATCTCAGCCACCGAAGCTTGTAACTCCTCCAGAGTTGTCATAGGTTTCTTGATGGCCTCTCTCACTAGTCTCCGTCTTGCACGGTCACTCAGTTTTTTAATGATGGCCTGTTCTGTGCCATATTCTAGCTGAACCCCTCACTTGGTGAAACAGAAGGGACAATTCAAGCATTCTACATTCCCGCCATGGTTCCTGCTGGATCAAATGTCTCCACTTTGCTTTTTTTGCTTCAAAATTGCTAGTAAGATGTTCCACCATTGTCTATATATTCTCTTTATGTCAGCAATGGGCTGCTTATGGATCTCCCAGCAAGGATATGAAGGAGAGTTGCATCCCTTGGTCACTTGGCAGCTATCCTAAGGATTTCCTGGTTTCGATGGATGCTGGCTTGGTAGATAGTGCAAATTAAAGTGCTCATGCACAATTGCTCCTAGGTGATCTGCAAATTAGCTGTGCAGAGCAGCATTCTGTTTATGAAGCTGATTGCATCAGTGGTTTTCAAAGTGTCCTGCCGCAGAATAAAATATAGCAACTTACATTGCTTGTCCTTTTCTTTGGGAATAAAGCTAATGAAAATATTCAGTTTGACAGGCAATTCATCTGTTTCCAAGTACAATGCTGAGTCGTTGTTCTGTCAATATTTCTGAGATGAATGGAAATGGTACACAGGAATTAAGATCAAGTAATTCTAACAAAGATGTCCATCTTATCAATGGATAGTTTAACTGGAAAAAATTCACATATCCCAATGGTTGTCTCTTTGGTTAGGCAGAGTTCAAAGGAAAAAGAAAAGTTTGCAAATATATATGATTGCAGTGCATTGTTGGTTTAAAATTTCCATCTACCATGGACAAATGGAGTTCCTAGGTTGCTAGCTATTTCAATTCCCCTCTCCATCCCCGCACCAGCATGTCTGTCCTTGGACTACTCTAAACACAACTAGAGGAACAGCCCCTCATATTCTGCCTGGGTAGTTTATGACTTAACAGAATGAGGATTAACATTTCCAGTTACAGTTAACTTGCTCCCCCTGTCCCTTTTCTCTCTCTTCCTGATCTACCCAATCTGACCACATCCCTCCATTATTTGGTTCCATGCTCCAGCTTTCGTTACTATCAGATTCCATCACCTTTAGTCCTCTGTTGTCTCTACCCATTGTTATATTTTGCAACTCCAAAACTGAAAACTAATTGAAAGCAAAACACAGAGCTGAGAATAGTGTGGGTACTCTAGTTTCACTTTTACTTCAGTTGGTCACATGCATATGATGCGGTGGTATTCACATACTTTTACATTTAACCCATAAACAACAAAGAATGTTTAATCAAACAATATATTTACAGTATTACTCAAATATTAAATGCACACCACCCCTCCCTGCTTAGCTATGAACTCCAATTCAATACAAAATTCATATCAACTCAAAAATGTAACGTATTGCTCTCTAGTTATCGTATATTGAATTTGTGTTTATAGCTATTCAGGGAGGAGTGTTGAACTTTTTATGTTCCTCCAGCATTGCTTTGAATTTCTAGCATCTGCAGCATTTCTCGTGTTTATACTAAATTTTAAATTGTCATTTAGGCTTAAATATTTAATTACTGTGGAGGATATTTTACTCTTGTGGGATAATGTCTTTCTTGACTGGTGGGGGGAGGTCACTCTGTTAGGCATGTGAGAACTGTGGCTCATGTGAAACAATCTCAGTCTCTGGGGCTTCCTCTTTGGTGGTTGTAAGGAATTGCCTTTGGGACTGCAGGAAGTGGTTCTCACAGCTCTGAACACCTTTCTTCTTCTTTGTTGTGTTGGCATCCTGAACAGTGCTTGGCAAACCGCTCGTTTATCCCAGGCTACCAGAGGAAACTTTGAGCCAATGCTTTCATTTTGATCAGAGTGCAGCTCCTCCAGCACTTTAGCTCTCAACTTGGATGGTACAACCACCCTGTCAAGGGCAAGTTCATCCTAGCGCTGGTAAAAGTGGGCGAACTGGAATTTCTGCTGAACAATGCAGCTATGTTGGTTGGCCATGTAAAAAAGGGACAGAGTGGAGTCTTTTCTAGTTTCCCTTTGGATCATCTCTGCTGTACTAGGGAGACTATTGATTTGAGTTAGAGAGAATAAATCAAAAGGAGTGTCAGCTTTTGTAAATTTTTCAGTTATTTCCTTTTCCAAGGATAAACAGGACAATTCAACTGTCACAATGGTGGACTCAAATGCAAGACACATCTTGTGAGGTTAATTAAATTTAGTTTATTGTTTGATACCAGGAGAGCTAGGCGGGAGCAGGAGTAGCGAACTGGACAAGGACTGAGGACTATGACTAGGCTGGGACCAAGGGTCTAGGCTAGGACTCTGAATCAGCTCCCAGAACTAGAGGAGACATGAAGAGGCTGGGGTATGGACTCCGAGCCCGAGACTGGGGCAACGGCAAGACGGCCTGACTTACCCCACGGAGGTGAGGACAGGACAAGACAAGACCAACATGAATGAGCACCAGATAGTACCTATCTAGCTCCGGTGATGGAACTAGACCAAAGTGCAGGCAGGGGCTGCAGATGAGGGCTGGAGGCGAGAGGGGCAGAGAAAGGATTCAGACAGGGGGGGTAGGACAGGAATCACAGACCGCCAGGGACAGGACTTGACTCGGAACTGGGAAGCCGCCAGGACCAGGACTTGACATGGTACTTGAATGCCACCAGTGACAGGACTTGTCATGGTACTTGAATGCTGCCAGGGCCAGGACTTGGACATGGTACTTGAATGCCGTCAGGGCCAGGACTTGGACGTGGTACTTGAATGCCACTGGAGCCAAGACATGGACGTGGACGTGGTACTTGAATGCTGCCAGGGCCAGGACTTTGACGTGGTACTTGAACACTGCCCGGAGCCAGGATGTGGATGTGGTACTTGGATGCCACCAGAGCCAGGACATGGACGTGGTACTTGGATGCCGCTGGACCAGGACGTGGTACTTGGAGCCTCCGGGTAGTGGCAAGCTCTCAACTCGGCCCGAGAACAGTAGACAGCGGCTCTTGATTCTCTCTGGCGGGTTAACTGACAGACCCACCTTGATGAGGAAACTTTGCAGGCTCGCTTCGGCGAGGTAACTGGACAGGGTTGCTCCGGTGAGGAAAGGTGAATTACCGGCGCTCGCTTCGGGAAGGGACAAGGCTTGCTCCGGCCAGATGACATTAGCACGCCGTGACTTTGCAGACGCTCCCGCGCCGAACGGCTGAAAGCCAGAGACTATAAACTACCGGTTCAGCTGAATGTTAATTGCCTCTAATCACCAAAGTCGAGGGACATGGGAAAACAGGGAATCGACGGTCCAGATCGTAACATAAACAAGGTAAATTTAAAGGGACCCTGATCCGGGCCATGACATCAACAGCATTTCCATGTTTTGTCATCCTCCTGAAATTGACCTTGAAATTGTGTCCTCCAATAAATAGCGCCCATTTCTGCATTCATGCTGCTGCTGTTAGTGGAACACTCATCTGTGAATTGAAAATGGACATTAATGATCAGTATTTAAGGTAAACTTTCTCCCATACAACTACTGGTTGAAATGTTTTACACTCCAAACCAGTCTCAAGGCCTCTCTGTTAATATATGTGTAATTTTTCTCTGCAGAGGTAACGGAACGTGATGCAAAGGCTCAGATGTGTTCACTACCATCACTCATAATATGTGACATGACTGCATCTATACCATAAGGCGAGGCATCACAGACAAGATTCTCTGGTGATGTAAATCATGATGTGTGAGTATAGTGCATGATATCACCATCTCCTTTGCCTTTTTGAAAGCCCTCTCATACTGCTTTGTCCCAATCTTTAGTAATGAGTTCAACAGGAGGAGCACAGTGGCCAGGTTTGGCAGGAAACTCTTTTAGTGATTGGCAAATCCTACAAAGGACTGCAACTGTGGCACGCCCTTAGACTTGGAGCATGCACCACTGCTTGAATTTGCTCAGCATACTTGTGCGTCAATGACGTGACCACAGTGAATGATGCTTGGCTTAAAAAATTCACACTTATTCATGAATCACGGTTTCACGAATCCATCCCAGACATGGCCATCCAGCGTATTTCAGTGTGTTTCATGCTGACAGAAACCCAATGATCTCAGGCAAGACTCATGGTAGCGGAAAATGTATTTACATAAATAAGAACTGTTGTACGGATGCTTTAGCAGAGGCATCCCACTGTTCACCGATGAATGAGCTCATTTTTGTGAATAGCAGACAGTTTTATATACCAAGGGAATTCACTACAATTGTGTTGGTAGCTGTATATATCACCCCCACCCCCCCGGCCGATGAGGCACTGCGTGAGCTCTACAGTGCCGTCAGTGATTTCAAACCAAGCACCCCGATGGTATCTTCGTTATCACAGGTGATTTTCACTATGCAAACCTAAAGACAGTCCTGCCTAAATTCCACCAGCATGTTTATTTTGCTAGCAGAACTGAAAACACACCACACCTGGTTTGCACTAATATATTTAGAATTTAGAATTTACTTAAATCTTACAAACCATTCCACAATGTGAGGGAGTAAAAATCTTTGCGTTATGACTCCGTTACAATGTACAGACACGTGAATGTGAAAGTCTAATAGCTTGTAGAAAGAAGCTATCCCATAGCCTTTTGGTCCTGGCTTTAATGCTGCGGTAGAACTTGCTAGACGGAAACAGCTGGAACAGTTTATGGTTGGGATGACTGATGCCCCCGTTGATCTTCCAAGCCTTCTTTCTACACCTGCTGCTGTAAATGTCTTCAGTGGAGGGAAGTCACATCCACAGATGTGCTGGACTGTCTGTATCACTCTCTGTGGTGCCCAACAATCAAGGTTGGTGCTGTTCCTGTACCAGGCGGTGATACAGCCAGTTAGTATGCTCTCAATGGTGCCCCTGCAAAAAGTCTTGAGGATTTGGGGGCTCATGCCAAACTTCTTCACTCGCCTGAGGTGGAAGAGATGTTGTGTGTTTTTTTGCCACAAAGCCGGTATGTACAGTCTAGGTGAGATCATTGGTGATGTGTACACCGAGGAACTTGAAACTACTCACCCTCTCGAACTGCACACCCATTGATGTTGATCAGAGCGAGCCTTTCTCAGTTCCTACTGTAGTCCACAATCAGCTGTTTTGTTTTTTGGACATTGAGGGAGAGGTTGTTATCTTAGCACCACTGCGTCAGGCTGTCAACCTCTCCTCTGTAGGCTGTTTCATTACCACTAATAAAAAGGCTTATCAAAGTCGTCTCATCTGTGAATTTGATCAGCAGATTGGAACTGTGTGTGGCAGTACAGTCAGTTTAAAGGAAGTAGAGAAGGGGACTCAGGACACAACCCTGGGGGGCATCTGAGTTGAGGGTCAGAGGGGCAGAGGTGAGGAAGCCCATCCTCACCACCTGTCTGTGATTCAATAGGAAGTCTAGGATCCAGCTACACAAGGCAGGCTGCAGGTCAAGGTCTCTGAGCTTCTTGTCAAGGCTGGAGGGAATTATGGTGTTGAATGCTGAACTGTAGTCCAGGAACAGCATCCTAACGTATGCATCACTCTTCTCCAGGTGAGTGAGGGCAGTGTGTAGTGCTGTGGCTATGGCAGCATCAGTAACCGGTTCCATTGGTAGGTGAATTGTAGGGGTTCCAGTGTGGGTGGTAGCATGCTGCAGATATAGTCTTTAGCCGGCCTCTCAAAGTGTTTGCTTTTAATTGTGGAGAGTGCGACAGGATGGTAATTGTTCAGGCATGCTGCTTTGGTTTTCTTTGGTACCGGGACAATGATGGATGATTAGATTAGATTAGATTAGATTATGAGGACACGCAGTCCTCTTTTATTGTCATTTAGTAATGCATGCATTAAGAAATGATACAATGTTTCTCCAGAATGAGATCACAGAAACACATGACAAACCAACTGAAAAACTAACAAAACCATATAATTATAACATATAGTTACAACGGTGCAAAGCAATACCATAATTTGATAAAGAACTGACCATGGGCACGGTAAAAAGTCTCAAAGTCTCTCGAAAGTCCCATCGTCTCACGCAGATGGTGAACCTCCAGCGCTGCAACTTGCCGATGCAGCATCCTGGAAGCATCTGACCACAATCCGACTCCGAGTCCGTCCGAGAACTCGGAGCCTCCGACCAGCTCTCTGACACCGAGCACCGAGCACCATCTCTGCAAAGCACTTTGACCCCGGCCCCGGCAACAGGCAATAGGCAAAGCCGAGGATTTGGGGCCTTCCCCTCTGGAGATTCTTGATCGCACAGTAGCAGCAGGAGGGCACTACACACTGGGAGAGGGAGAGATTAAAAACATCTGCAAACACACCAGCCAACTGTTGAGCACACACTTTGAGGACTTGCCCTGGGATGCCATCCAGCCCTGCTACCTTGCATCTGTTGACATGTTGGAAAGGTCTACATACCTCATCCTCAAAGATGACCAAGGAGCAGTTCTCGTTGGTGCCTCTCCTTGGAGGTTCAGTCCTATCAACCTCGAATCGAGCATACAAAACATTGACCTCATCCAGGACTGAGGCAGCAACGTTGGCTGTACTACTGTGTTTCCTCTTGAAGTCCGCAATAGTGTGCAGTCTTTGTCATACGCTGCGTGTCATTGTCACAGATTTGTGACTGGATTTTGTCTGTGTTTTGTTGTTTTGCCACCTTGATGGCTCTACATAAATCATAGTGGCATTTCTGGAGCACCTGTTGGTCTCCAGAGGCAAAGGCTTTATCCCTTGTGCCAAAAGCAACACTACTGAACTATTTATCCAAGGCTTCTGGTTTGGGTAGACCTGGACCAACTTTTGGACCACAATATCTTCAATGCACTTTTGAATGAAGCTTGTGATCACCTCAATGTATTCAGAGATGCTCTCAGGTTGAAATACCTCCCATGAGTTGCTATCAAAGCAGTCTTGTAACGTTGAGCCAGCAGTGGATAGTTTTCACTGTGGCCGCTTCCTGCTTCTGTATCTGCCTGTAGGCAGCAGGAGCAAGATGGAGGAATGATCAGACTTTTGGAACAGAGGATGGAGAAGTACTTTGTAGGCACTGCGGAAGGGAGAGTAGCAGTGGTTGAGTATGCTTCCTCCCCGTGTGCTCACCTCGATGTGTTGGCAGAATTTTGGGTAAGCTCTGGTTAGTGACACTTGGTTAGTCTCCAGAGATGATGAAAGCAGCCTCTGGGTGTGTGCTTTCATGGATATTGATGGTTTCACAAAGTTTATTGACAGCCAGATTGGTATCGGCTTGTGGTGGGATATAAACAGCTGTAATAATAACAGACGTAAATTCTCTAGGCAGCCAGAAAGGTTGACGTAGCAGCATAAGGTACTCTAGATCTGGGGAGCAAAAGGATTTGTGGGTGTGCCCACTACCTGGGACGCAAAAACCATTACTCACCACAAAACATTCTACCCCCTTTACTTTTCCTAGAGAGGTCATTAGACCTGTCTGCTCCGAACACAGAGAACCCGATGGGTTCACTGGCTTGGTCTGGTGTTTTCTCCGACAACCAGATTTCCGTAAAACATAAGATGTCACACTGCTTTGTTTCCCATTGGTAGGATATTCTGGCTCTCAGCTCACACAGCTTGTTGTCCAGGGACTGTACCTTAGCCAGGAGTATGCTAGGGAGCGGCGGCTGATTTGTGTACTGTCTTAACCTAACCAAGATGCCGGCTCCTATTCCTTGCCTCCAGTAATGTTTCCTTGGTAATTCCAGTGTGGTGAATGAACCTGACATGGTTCGTGCAAGCTGGGGGTCCCAGTGGTAGAAAGCTGGCACATTATGATTGAATGCCGTCTTTCCAATGTTCAACACAGTCGATCGATCATACCTGATGTGACTTTTAGCTTCTTGTAAGAGAAGTGCAGAAAGGAGTAAAGAGATAAGCAGACAATTACAACACCAATTCAGAGTACCCAACACGGCTGCCATATAATGGCACCATCTTGGAAATCAGATGCCTATGAGGTAGTCCCTTAAACCCACATTGGACTCTCAGATCACTTATCTATAATGTTAATTCCAGCATACAAACTAGTGATCAATTGGGTCAAACCAGTTCTAAAGGTGATGAAAAAACCTGACCTGAAGGTGCAATCTCTACACTGCAGGACTGCTTTGATAATATGAAGAGACGGCTACCAATAGCGACCATGTTAACATGGAGGAATATGCGGATCCTGTGACCAGGTACATAGAGAAATGTACTGAGGATATTTCCATCATGAAACACATCCAGGTGAGGGCAAATCAGAAGCCATGACTTACTGCAGAGGTCTGTGTCAGGCTGAGGGGTTGGGATGAGGCCTTTATATCGGGGGATGCAACTGCTCTCCAGGAAGCAAGAACAGTGCCTTCCTACTCCATCAAGAAGGCGAAATGGGAGCATTCTCAGAGAATTTACAGCCACTTCTGCGATACCAGAGACACGCGTTGCAAGTGGCAAGGAATTCAGAGGATTACAGAATACAAGTCTACCCTGTGCACCAGTGACCTAGATATTTCACTCCCTGAGGAGCTGAATGCATTCTATGCCTGGTTTGATGCCCAGAACAGAGTGCTGGTGAGGAAAGCACCCCTCCCCCACCCCCAGGAGAGCAGGCACTCCGTCTGGCTGAAACTGAAGTGAGGAAGACCCTGGCCAGAGTCAACCCACGCAAAGCTGCGGGGCCCGATAACATACCAGGTTGGGTTCTGAAAGACTGTGCAGCCCAGCTGATGTAGGTGCTCACTGATAAATTCAACATCTCTCTGGAACAATCCATTGTCCCCTTTATTTTAAAGGTGGCAACCATGTTCCAGTGCCAGAAAAAGCAGTATTAACCTGCTTAAATGACTAAATGACTATCATTGTTGACATTGACGTCAATCATTATGAAATGCTTTGAGTGGCTGGTCATGGAGCACATTAAAACCTTTCTCCTGGCTACATTGGACTCTTTGCAGTTCGCATATTGCTCAAATTGATCCACTGACAACGCAATAGCCTCTGACCTCCTCTGTTCTGTCCCATCTGGAAAGTGGAGTCTCATGTGCCAGACTGCTGCTTATAGAATTAATTTTGGCATTCAACATCATCATACCCCAGAATCTGGTGGGAAACTGTCCTCACTGGGTCTCAACACTGCCCTCTGCAACTGGATACTGGACTTCGTAACAGTAAGACCACAGTCAGTCCATGTGTGCAGCGATGTCTCTCGTCCCATTACGCTGAGCACTCATGCTCCCCAGGGCTGTGTGCTCAGCCTGCTGCTGTTCACACTGCTGACCATGACTGTGTTGCAGGATTGAGCTCAAACCTTGTCATCAAGTTTGCAGATGACACAACAGTGGTTGGCCATATCAAGAACAATGACGTATAGAGAGGAAGTGGAGCAACTGGTGGATTGATGTGAGAACAACCTACGCCTGAACGTGGAGAAGACCAAGGAAATCATTGTGGACTTCAGGAAGGTGCAGATGAACCATCCTTCTCTGTGAATACATGGCTCCTCCATAGAGGGAATTAAGTGCGCCAGGTTCCTGGGAGATCATATCAGAGATGACCTCATCTGGTCCTTTAATATCATCTCCCTGAACAGGAAGGCACTTCCTAAGAAGAATGAGATAAGAAAGACTCCTCTCCCCCATCTTAACTGTGTTTCACAGAAGCACCATTGATAGTGTCCTGACAAGTTGCATCTCCATCTGGTATGGGAACATTCGAGCATCAGACCAGAAGACCCTACAAAGGACAGTGAGAACAACAGAGAGGATCACAGTGGTCTCTCTACCATCCATTGGGGAGATTTATCAGGAGTGCTACTTACACAGGGCCCTTCGTGTTATTAAGGATTCTGCCCATCCATCCACCCAGCATCCTCTTTGACTTTCTACCATCAGGCAGTAGACTACAATCTATAAAATCAAGAATGGTAAGAATGAGAAACAGTTTCTTCCATCAGACCATTAGGCTTCTGAACACCCTGCCTCATCATATTTGAAGTGTCACTGGTTAATCTGTTCCTTACCTTGCAATATTTAACATTAATGCACTTTAATTTGTTATGTATGTGTGATTCATCTGTAGATTTTATCATACCTTCATAAGATATTGTGTGTTATGTGTAGTACTTTGCTTTACTCCCTGGTTCAAAGACATGTTGTCTCATATGTATATACATTATATGGCTATACATGTTATATACATGTATGTAGTTAAATGACAATAAGCTTGCATCATGATCTGAGCCCATAATCGTCTAATATCATCTGCTGAAGGCTAGATATGTGGCATTCAATTCTGGCAACCCAGGCCTCTACTAGAAAACCAGGTAGGATTTGCAAAGGGCTATTTCAAGGGTGAAGGGACAATTTGGACTGAGGTTGGAAGCAATATCAGATGCACGGCAACTCTGGCAGGGATTGCAAGATATTACTTCCTACGAAGCGAAACCCAATAGTATGAATGGCAGCGATGCTTCATTACCAGATGAACTCAACACTTCTATGCACGCTTTGAAAGGGAGAACACAACTACAGCTGTGAAGATTCCTGCTGCACCTGATAACCCTGTGATCTCCGTCTCAGAGGCTGATGTTAGGTTGTCTTTAAAGAGAGTGAACCCACGCAAGGCAGAAGCCCTGATGGAGTACCTGGTAAGGCTCTGAAAACCTGTGCCAACCAACTAGCGAGAGTATTCAAGGACATTTTCAACCCCTCACTGCTACGGGCAGAAGCTCCCACTTGCTCCAAAAAGGCAACAATTATACCAGTGCCTAAGAAGAGTAATGTGGGCTGCCTTAATGACTATCACCTGGTAGCACTCACATTGACAGCGATGAAATGCTTTGAGAGGTTGGTCATGACTAGACTGAACTCCTGCCTCAGCAAGGACCTGGACCCATTGCAATTTGCCTATCATCACAATAGGTCTATGGCAGATGCAATCTCCATGGCTCTTCACACGGTGTTAGACCACATGGACAACACAAACACATACGTCAGGATGCTGTTCATTGACTATAGCTCAGCATTTAATACCATCATTCCCAGAATCCTGATTGAGAAGTTACAGAACCTGGGCCTCTGTACCTCCACTGTAACTGGATCCTCGACTTCCTAACCAGAAGACCACAGTCTGTGCGGATTGGTGATAACATATCCTCTTCGCTGATGATCACCACTGGTACACCTCAGGTGCGTGCATAGTCCACTGCTCTACTCTCTGTGTACACATGACTGTGTGGCTAGGCATAGCTCAAATACCATCTATAAATTTGCTGATGATTCAACCATTGTTGGTAGAATCTCAGGTGGTGATGAGAGGGTATACAGTATTGAGGTATGCTAACTAGCGAAATGATGCCACAGCAACAACCTGGCACTCAGCGTCAGTAAGACGAAAGAGCTGATTGTGGACTTCAGAAAGGGTAAGACGAAGGAACACATACCAATCCTCATAGAGGGCTCAGAAGTGGAGAGAATGAGCAGCTTCAAGTTCCTGGGTGTCAAGATCTCTGAGGATCTAACCTGGTCCCTGCATATTGATGTAATCATAAAGAAGGCAAGACTGCGAGCGGCTACGCTTTATTAGGAGTTTGAAGAGATTTGGCATGTCAACAAATATTCTCAAAAACTTCTATAGTTGTATTGTGGAGAGTATTCTGACAGGCTGCATCATTGTCTGGTATGGAGGGGCTACTGCACAAGACCGAAAGAAGCTGCAGAAGGCTGTAAATCTAGTCAGCTCCACCTTGGGCACTAGCCTACAAAGTACCCAGGACATCTTTAGGGAACGGTGACTCAGAAAGGCAGCGTCCATTATTAAAGACCTCCAGCACCCAGGGCATGCCCTTTTCTCACTGCTACCATCAGGTAGGAGATACAGAAGCCTGAAGGCACACACTCAGCGATTCAAGATGCTTCCCCCCTGCCATCCGATTCCTAAATGGACTTTGAAGATTTGGACACTACCTCAGTTTTTTTTTAATATACAGTATTTCTGTTTTTGCACATTTTTTAATAATCTATTCAATTTACAGAATTGATTTTCTTGTTTATTTAGTATGTTTTGTTCTATTTATGTTTTATTCTCTCTCTCTGCTAGATTACGTATTGCATTGAATTGCTGCTGCTGAGTTAACACATTTCACGTCACATGCTGGTGATAATAAACCTGATTCTGATCTTTTTAACATTGTCTTGAGATTTTGGTGATGTTCCTTGTCATGCTTACCAGTAACAGTGATGTTATCCAGGTAACACTGAGTGCCTGAGCTATCTTGTAACATCTGGTTCATAACTTACTGCGAGATTGCAGGTGCAGATGCTACTCCAAAATAAGCATATTATAACAATAAAGCACTTTGAGGGTGTTCATGTTGAGGAAGACTTTGGACCCATTGTCCATCTCCATCAGTAGGCAGGCTTCAGCTAAGTGTATTTTGCTGAAGTGTTTCTTTCCAGAAGGTTTTGCAAAGGTGTCATATATCTTGAGCAGAGTGCATTGATTTACTTTCAGTACTCATTACTCAGAATCACCATGGATCCTGACAGACCCATTCTTCTTGGCTGCTGGGAAAACTGGCATTGCCCATGGGCTTCATTCTCCCTTGAAAGAATTCCTTCAGCCTCCAAGTGATCCAGCTTACAGACTACTTTATCAGGGGTAGTATAAAGGACCAGATGGGCTTTGTAAATCTTCGGCATAGAATTTTCTTTTAATCCAATTTTAGCCTTGGTATGATTGAGTTTTGCAGTGTCATCCTTCAACACTCCAGTACCATTCTTAATTTTCTTTCATTTGACTACGTTACAGGGGATGTGATGTGCAAATGCTGGATGGATCTCCAATCAAATTGTAGTTGTTTCAGCCACTCAGTACTGGTCCTCGTGTTTTTACCAAGCTCAACGTGGCTTGTTGGTTGTGGTGTTCCTCTGTTATTAATGTCGTTATCTTTTCTTCACCATAAATTTTCAGTTGGTTATCTGCAGGTTTCAGTTCAGTATTTATGAAATGCCATTCAGACTTGTTTTGTGGAGTTACTGAAACAGCTGAGTCAATGTCCAGTTCTATGTTAATTAACTTGCCATACACTTCCAGTAAGAGCCATATTGGTTGCCTATTGCAAAACACATAAATTGGTGGAGGAATGTAGCAGATCACTCAGCATCTAAGGAAATTAATAAACAGTTGATATTTCAGTCCGAGATTCTTCTTCAGCACAGATCTAAATATTATGCTCACATCTCTGTAGCAGAAGTGAATCAGATTCAGAGGTGAACTCAGCCTAGTGAAACGAGATTTCCTCTGGTTCCACATGGTCCATTGGTCAGGTTTCTTTGGGTTGGACTTATAAGATAAACTCCAGAAAAGTGGATCTATGATTGAACTATTGAATCAATTGACACTGGTGCATCCCGACTAATTAGGTTTTATGCACATACTTAGGCTGCTTTTAACACTAAAAAAAAAATCGCATTTGTATCCTGAGAGAGTCTGAAGCCATCAGTATGCATAAAAAAAGAGAATGATGAAGAAAAAGAAAGCAACACGCATAAAAGTTGCTGGTGAACGCAGCAGGCCAGGCAGTATCTATAGGAAGAGGTATAGTTGACATTCCGGGCCAAGACCCTTCGTCAGGAGAAAGAAAGTGTAACTCTATAGATACAGTAGATGGAAAATCTTAGAGTGAACGATATAATTATTTCTTTAATCTGTTTAGTATCATCTTTGTGTCCCCAAAATTTTCAGTTACTGGTGGCTTTTGTTTTCTTCTCTATAAGCCATCTGTCAATGTCAGAGATGAACTGCTTCCATTCAATCTTCTGGGTTCAGGTTGCTATCCCGAACCTGCAGACTTAAAAACTGGAGAGGCAAGTGGGTCTTGGCAAGCCTGCTGAGTAGGTTGTCTGGGGTTCTGATTCTCCCCCATTTGCCTCTGGCTTGTTTTCCATTTGCTTCTGTTAGAGCAGTTAAAATTGTACAAGATATCTTTGGTATAAAAATTGAAAATATTGGAGTCGTACAGAAACTGTAGCATCTGATGAGTGAGAAATAATGTTTTGGGTTGATGATCTTACAATAATTTTGGTGAAAATTAACCAAAGTCTAACATTACTTCTAAACAACTTAATTTTCAAAAAATATTCTGTATGCTGCTGAGAACTTACAGCACTTTCTGTTTTTACTTCTGATTTCGACTATCTTTAGTGTTCTGTTTTTTTTTGCAGGGAGCAGATGTACACACACACATAAGTGCTGTTACATATAATAATATAGTGACTACATTTGGAGTTAAGGAGAGATACAGTACAGAAACAGGCTGTTTGGCCCACAACATCCATGCTTACCTTAATTCTCATTTCTTGATTCTGCGGTGGAGATGATGATGATTGAATAGTTTATGATTTGACTTTGGAGGTTAACTCCTAAAATATGTTAATTGATGTTTGGTGAGATAGGAACTGGTTACTGGATAAGATTGTCACTGATGACTGACTTCCAATTTGAATATTTTAGAGAGTGATATGCAAGTATATTTCCTAAAGACTACTTCCATTTTTTTTATTTTGGATGTTTTCAAGCTGCATTACACCATATATCGTGCAACAGAATTCCCATCAGTTCCATTGTGATATTGGTGCTAAATGAATTTGTTCTGTTGCAGTTGTCACTGAATTACTCTGGCCAGTTCTAGCATCTGACTCTCATTCCTGTACAAATCACTTCACGTTCTTCGTCCAGCCCTTCCTTTGTCTACCTCTGACGTTTTATTGCATGTCAGCAGCTTCAAAGAGGAATCATATTCAAGCTGTGAAATATGCAGTGTTGTAGCTGTCTTTGCTTCAATTGTTTTTTTTCCTCAGTCTATCTTCATATTATGTTATTCTTGCCACTTTGAATACATTGTGTATTCTTCTTGATCAGTTTCTACTTTTAATGTATGATCTCTTGCACAGCGCATTTTAGCACTGAAATCCATATAATAAAATTCTGTTGATAAACGCTTCAGAAACTGATTATTTGTGATTTTACCAAAGACTTCCGTGTCCTATTTAATCTTTCAAGAGCTGCAAAAACAAACACAGTCCCTCTTTTGACATCTTTTTCTTAACTTCCATTTTCTGACACCAACCATCAGCACAAACATCTCTAGATTTAGCTTTATCCTTGTATCAGTGCAACTTGTTACAGATTTTTAAAAATCAGTTAGCATGTTCACATGTACTCGATTCACATGTGCATTGTATAACCTCAAAGTGAACTGATTACTTCCCTCATCTGGTAAATATATTTTTGCTTCTTTTTTTCAAAGATTTAAATCATCTGGAAATAGAGTTCTTATAAATTTTATTGCAGGCAAATGTTGATAAATATAAACATATATATTTTTTTCATCGACAAGACTCACAATGACAGCTGTTGCTATTCACACATATATCTCCCCCGCATTAACAGTTCCTAACAGTAATTTGCTGGCCGTCACTTTATAATAGCTGCCACTTTTTATGTGCAACCTCAAAACAGGTGTTGCTTCTCTCTGTAGAATTCGTAAAAGCCAAACATAATCATTATGATATCAATACAATACATCATTTTCCTGAAATAAAATGTCTGCAATTTACTCACAAATTTCTTTGGAAAAAAATTACAAAGAAACATTCAGATATTTACAGAATATTTTCTTTAATCTTGTGTTGATGCCGGAGATGTGCAAATTGCACATCTTCAGAAGGTAATTTGTGTCTTCACTGCTGAACATTAACTGCTTCTGCCCATTAAAACACAAGAAATAGGAGCAGGAGCAAACCATTGAGACCTTTGAGCCTGCCCCATCATTCATCAAAATCATTCTCAGTGCCATTTCCTGCACAGCCCCCATGCCCTGTGATTCTCTTAATGACCATTAGCTTGAAATCTGACCATCTCTGTTCTGAATATACTCAGATGATCTGCCTCCACGGGGAGTTGACTATTCTGAGAGAGACATTCCATCCGCTTCAGTCCCAAACAACCCCCCACCATTAGGTTGACAATGCACCCCCGACCCTATCCTTCTTAGTCAGAGGAAGCATTTTACCTGTGTTAAGCTTGTCAAGAAGCTGCAATGTGAAAACCCCAGTTAAAACCATCTCCTGCATGTGTGCTTTTATTTAATGCATATGTAGTTGTGCACAGACACAACAAATTGGGAATGAGTGCAAACCTGGATGTCAGAAAATGTCATGAACTGCAGCAGCAGTTGTAGGACAAATAACGAGAGTTGAGCTGCACGAGAATGACAAAGGTCCCATGAGTAACAGTGAAAGACGGGCTGAATTTAAAATGAAAATAATGTAATGATGTCTTCAGTTGGGGAAGTTAATGAAATTGTTAGCACTAATGAAGGCTGGGAGTTGAATGTCGTGAGGATGGAACGATACTGTAAAGTGAACAATGTGGAAGAGCAAACGAAAGCCCTGACAGTTTTAATAGGCCCAAGAACATACAACCTCTTAAGCAACTTAGTAACACCTGCAAAGCCAGCAAGCAAGATGTTCGACAAAATTGCTACAATTTTACAAAATCACTTGAGCCCTAAGCCGCTGGTAATAGCTGAGTGATTTAGATTTTACAAAAGGAACCAGTCAAAAGCTGAAAGCATTTCTGGATACATTGCAGAACTGCACAAACATTCTCAATACTGTGACTTTAGATATGGACTTTCTGTTGCATTAAGGACTGCCTTGTATATATCATACATAGTCAAAGCACTCAAAAGAGGCTACAGTCCAAAAGAGACTTCACCTTAGAAAGGCATTAACCATTGCAATATTTTTAGAGACTGCAGCAAAGGATGTAAAAGAACTACAGAAAAGGAGGTTAGAATGTGAAATGCTTAAATGTCCCTAAATGGCACAAAGAGCCAAAAATGTCGTCAATGTGGTAAAATCTCCCATGATGCAAATGACTGTTGGTACAAAGATAATCTCCACAGAAAGTGTCACAGGCAAGGTCATATAGAGACAGTGTGCAAGTCAGACAAAAAGCACAACGAAAGAGAAAGACCACACAGAGTAAAGAGTTTCACACACAAAACTAAGCAAATGCATAAAGTGACCAATTGTGAAACAAACAATGCAGAGTCTGATGAAGTGAGATGTCATTCCTAGAATTGCATAGTATCACTGAAGCAGATCACAAAATCATATGGATCACAATCGATGTGTCTGGTGTAAAACTGAAAATGGAGCTAGACACAAGAGTTAGCATTGTCCATAATTTCAGAGGCTGATGACAACAAACTGTTTTCTAAGATACCATTACAGAAGACCTCAGTGATGCGAAAGATCTACACAGGCGAAAATGTGTCTCTCAAAGGCATACTAAAGATAAATGAGATGTATGAAGGCTGCACACAGCAGTTAGAGCTTTAAGTATTGAAAAGTGGAGGACCAACAGCTTTCAGACCTGAATGGTTGAGAAAAAATCACACTCAATCAAAGCTCTCAGTGTGACATCAACAGGCAAATGCAGCCCAAATGGTAGCACTAACCAGAGGCTGTCATAGCTGCTTAATGTAATCAGAAGGGGTTCGAGAAGGGAATAGATAAACAGATTGAAGCCTTGACCAAAAGTCTGAGGGTGGATAAATCTCCTGGACCTGATGGAATGCACAATCGGGTTCTGAAGGAAGTAGCTGGAGAGATTGCAGAGGCATTAACAATGATCTTTCATGAATTGATAGATTCTGGCAATGTACCAGATGACTAGAAAATTGCAAATGTTACTCCACCTTTTAAGAAAGGTGGGAGGCAGCAGAAAGGAAACTATAGACCTGTTAGCCTGACATCAGCAGTTGGTAAGTTGTTGGAATCGATTGTTAGGGATGAAATTTTGGAGTACCTGGAGGCACATGACAAGATAGGCCAAAGGCAGCATGGTTTCTTGAAACGAAAATCCTGCCTGACTAACCTACCGCAATTTTTTGAGGAAATTACAAGCAGGGTAGATAAAGAAGATGCAGTAGATGTGGTGTACTTGGATTTTCAAAAGGCCTTTGACAAGGTGCCACACATGAGGCTGCTTAGCAAGATAAGAGCCCATGGAATTACAGAGAAGTTACTAGCATCGGTGCAGCATTGGCTGATTGGCAGAAAACAGAGAATGGGGACAAAGGGATTCTCTTCTGGCTGGCTGCCAGTTACTAGTGGAGTTCCACAGGGTTTGGTGTTTGGACCACTGCTTTTTATGATATATGTCAATGATTTGGACTATGGGATTAATGGATTTGTGGCTAAATTTGCCAATGATACCAAGATAGGTGGAGAAGTGGGTAGTGTTGAGGAAACAGAAAGTCTGCAGAGAGACTTAGATAGTTTAGGGGAATGGGCAAAGAAGTGGCAAATGAAATACAATGTTGGGAAGTGTATGGTTGTGCACTTTGGTGGAAGAAATAAATGGACAGACAATTATTTAGATGGGGAGAGAATTCAAAATGCAGAGATGCAAAGGCACTTGGGACTTCTTGTGCGGGATACCCTAAAGGTTAACCTCCAAGTTGAGCCGGTGGAGCAAAAGGCAAATGTAATGTTGGCATTCAATTCTAGAGGTATGGAATAGAAGAGCAGGGATGTGATGTTGAGGCTCTATAAGGCACTCGTGAGACCACACTTAGAGTATTGTGAGCAGTTTTGGACTCCTTATTTTAGAAAGGATATACTGACATTGGAGAGTTTCAGAGAAGATTCACGAGAATGATTCTAGGAATGAAAGGGTTACTGTACGAGGAACATCTGGCAGTTATTGGGCTGTATTCATGGAGTTCAGGCGATTGAGAGGGGATTTCATTGAACCATTCCAAATGTTAATAGGCCTGAACAGATTAGATGCGGCAAAGTTATTTCCCAAGATAAGGGAGTCTAGGACAATTGTACGACTTCAGGATTGAAGGATGTCCATTCAGAACAGAGAAGCAGAGAAATTACTTTAGTCAGAGGGTGGTAAATCTGTGGAATTTGTTGCCATGAGCGGCTGTGGAGGACAGGTCATTGGGTGTATTTAAGGCAGAGATAGATATGTTCTTGATTAGCCAGGGCATCAAAGGGTATGGGGAGAAGGCAGGGGAGTGGGGATGACTGGAAGAATTGGATCAGCCCATGATTGAATGGTGGAGCAGACTTGATGAGCCAAATGGCCTACTTCTGCTCCTATACCTTATGGTCTTATGGTCATAACAGCTGTTCAGAATGTTAAAAAGTTCAAAATGCACCCCCACAGGTACCATTACACCCCTAGGAGTTGACATCTTCACTATGGCAAAGAATACATATTGACTTTTTTGGGCCTTTCATGGACTCCACGTTCCTGATTGCTGTGAATGCTCATTTGAAGTGGCCTGAGGTTATACCAATGAAGTCAACAACCTGAGCAAAGACTGTCTCCGCTGTGAGGAATATCTTCATCAGAGGTGGCTTGCCAGGACAAATCATGAGTGACAGCAGACCAGAATACACGTCAGAAGAATTTCAACTGTTCATGAAGTTAAAAGCCATCAAGCATTTCAAGTCAGCTCCATTTTTTTCCTGATGGCTCCATTATCGGGACACCGTCGTGACAGCATTTTTTTAGCAGACTTTCTTACTTTTATGAGGCCGAGTTGCTAGCTCGACGCTCAACCCAGCACGGATGGAAAGCATGCAAGGGAGCAGGCTGGATTCGAACTCGGGAGCCTTCGCTCCAAAGTCTGGCGCTGACGCCACTACGCCACCAGCCGGCCAAGTCAGCTCCTTACCACCTAGCAATGAATGGTTCAGCTAAAAGATTTATCCAAACCTTCAAAAAGTCCATTAAAGCGATGAACAAGGAGAACATTTCTCTACAGCACAAGGTGGACAATTTCCTTTATGTGTATTGGAACACTGCTCATGTGATGACAAATCAAGCACCTGCAATGCTGTTCTTGAGCAGGAATCTGAGAACTCCTATCAACCTCCTGAAACCAGACATACGGAGAGAAGTGCAGAATAAACAGTTCAGCCAGTTGACAAGTGAAGCAGCAAGGAGCTTTGAAATTAAACAGGAAGTCCAAGCATGTGATTACTGCGAAGGGTAGGATAGCTACAAGAACTGGACCACCGATGTACACAGTGTATGTTGGATATCAGATATGGAGGCGTCATGTGGACCAGATTCTGGATGCTCAACTGTAGAACACACCTGAGTCAACTGCATCCAACAAGACAGACACACTACAGTCACCAGAATTACCTCTCAGTGATGATCATGTCACTGACAACAACCTTGTCATTTCTAACATATGATATCTGCCAAACCTGATGCCACTCCGAACGTTCAGTGGCGGGGGGAAGGAATTGCTTGAAATGGGGTATGGACTTGATGGACTGTGTGACCTCCACTATCAAAAGGAAATATAAGACCATAAGATATAGGAGCGGACTGAGGCCATTTGGCCCATCAAGTGTGCTCTGCCATTTCAGCTTGGCTAATCCATTTTTCCTCTCAGCCCCAATCTCCTGTCTTCTTCCCATATCCTTTTATGCCTGACCAGTCAAGAACCTATCAATCTCTGCTTTAATCATACATGAATACTTGGCCTGCACAGCTGCCTGAGACAACAAATTCCACAGATTTACCTCTCTCCGGCTAAAGAAATTCCTCATCATCTCCATTCTAAAAGAACACCCTTCTATTTTGAGGCTGTGTCCTCTGGGCTTTGACACTCCCACCATAGGAAACATCCTCTTCACATCCACTCCACCCTATCAGGGTCTTTCACCATTCGATAGCTTTCAGTGAGGTCACCCCTCAGTCTTCTGAATTACAGTGAATACAGGCCCAGAGCCATCAAACACTCTTCCTATGACAAGCCATTTCGTGAACTTCCTTTGAAATCTCTCTCATGTCTGCACATCCTTTCTAAGATCAGGGACCCAAAACTGCTCGTTACACTCTAAGTGAGGACTCATCAGTATTTTATAAAGTCTCAACGCTCCATCCTTGCTTTTATATTCTAGTCCTCTTGAAATGAATGCTAACATTGCATTTGCCTTCCTCACCACAGACTCAACCTACAAATTAAACTTTAGGGAATTCTACACAAGGACTCTGAAGTCCCTTTGCACTGCAGTTTTTTCTATTTTCTCTTCATTTAGAAAATAGTCAATCCTTTTATTTCTTCTACCAAAGTACATGACCATACACTTCAACTCACTGTATTCCATTGGCCAATTCTTTGACCATTATCCTAATCTGTCTAAGTCCTTCTGTAGCCTCCCTATTTCTTCAAAACTACCTGCCCCTCGACCTATCTTCGTATGTCTGCAAACTTTGCAAGAAAGCTATTAATTCTATCATCCAAATCATTGACATATGAAGTAAAAAGAATTGGTCCCAACACAGAACCCCATGGAAAACCATGAGTCACACGATCCAACCAGAACAGGCTCCCTTTATTCCCACTCTTTGCCTCCTGCCAATCAGCAACTGCTTTATCCATGCTAGAATCTCTGTAATACCATTTAGCTTGTTAAGCAGCCTCATGTGTGACACCTTTTCAAAGGCCTTATGAAAATCCAAGTACATAACATCAGTTGATTCTCCTTTGTCTATCCTGCTTGTCATTTCTTTAAAGAATTCCAACAGATTTGTCAGACAAGATTTTCCCTTGAGATAACCATGCTGACTACAACCCATCTTATCATGTGCCTCAAAATATCCCAAAACCATATCCTTAACAATCGATTCCAGGACCTTCCCAACCGCTGAGGTCAGACAAGCTGGCCAATGAGATTGTTGCTTTAGCCCCTCTCCCCTCTTGAAGAGTGGAATGATATTTGCAATTTTCCAGTCTTCTGGAACCATCCCAGAATCTCTTGTTTCTTGAAAGATCATTCCTAATGCTTCCGCAATTTCTTCAGCCACCTCTGCCAGAACCCCAGGGTGTAGACCATCTGGTCCAGGTGACATGTCTAAATTCAGACCTTTCAGTTTCCCAAGAACCTTCTCTCTAGAAATGGTAACTTCACACACTTCATGACCCCGGCACCTGAACCTTCCACCACACTACTAGTATCTACCACAATGAAGACTGATGCAAAATACTTATTCAGTTCATCCGCTATTTCCTTGTCTCACATTACTTCCTCTCTAGCATCATTTTGCAGCAGTCTTAAATCCACTTTTGCATCTCTTTTACACTTTATATATATATATAAAGAACCTTTTGGTATCTTCCTTAATATCATTGGCTAGCTTATTTTCAGATTCTATCTTTACCTTCTTAATGTCTTTTTTAGATGCCTTCTGTTGGTATTTAAAAGCTTTCCAATCCCCTGACTTCCCATTAAGTTTTGCTATATTATATGTTCTCCCTTTGGCTTTTATGTTGGCTTTGACTTCTCTTGTTAGCCACAGTTCTGTTATCTTGCCTTTAGAATGCTTCTTCCTCTTTGAGATGTATATATCCTATGCCTTTTAAATTGCTTCCAGGAATTCCAGCCACTGCTGCTCTGCCGTCATCCGTGCCAGTATTCTTTCCCAATCAATACTGGCCATCTCCTCCCTCATGTCTCTGTAATTCCTTTTACTCCCCTGTAATACTGATACTTCTGACTTTAGCTTCTCCTTCTCAAATTTCAGGGTGAATTCAATCATGTTATGTTCAATTTCCCCTAACGGTTCTTTTACCTTAAGGACTCTAATCAATTTTGTTGTTCCCCACCCCCCCAACCCTGAATAGCTGATCCCTAGTGGGCTGAAACATGAGCTGCTCTAAAATGCCATCTCGTAGGCACACCAAAAACTCCCCCTCCTGGAATCCAGTCATGATCTGATTTTCCCAATCTAGCTGCTTATTGAAATCCCCATGACTACTGCAACCTAATACTTTGTATGTGTTTTCTATCTTCCATTGTAACTAGTAGACCACATCCTTACTACTGTTTGGGGGTCTAAATATAACTCCCATCAGGACCTTTTTACCCTTGCAGTTTGTTAGCTTTATCCACAATGATTCAGCACCTTTCATCCCTATGTCACCTCTTTCTAATGATTTAATTTCATTTTTTACCAACAAAGCCATGCCACCTCCTCAGCCTTCCTGTCTATCTTTTCAATGCAATGTGTATTCTTGAACATTAAGCTCCCAGATATAATCAGCCATAATTCAGTGATGCCTACATAAAATAAAATGGAGCAATAAAATGACATAAAATAGACTTTCCATTAATATAAAATTCTTTACTTATTTATTTAACCTTAAAATGACAGTGACTAGGTAATAAAGTCAAATTAATTGCCCAGAACTTACAGAGAACACAGCAGTATTATACTAACAGAATATTGTTTCTCAGCCTTACTTTCTCATTCCCTTCTTTCTATCCTTTTTTACTTCCTTCCTGGTAATTTTAATGTGGTCCCATATCAGCTATATTTGAGAAACACTGGATAGTAATTGTTGCTAAAATAATTAGTGGAAGGATTGTTCTGCTTTCAGCATGAGACATGTTGATGCAGGCTTATTTTCACATATCAAAGCTAACAAAAATCAGACACATTGAAAACTGAGATTCATCTATAAGAATGAATTGATATACAGCAGCCAAAACATCTAAAGCAATTAGGAAAGGAAAGTTTCAATATGGCTCTTTGATGTGTGATCTTTCATAGGATGCCATTTTTAGGACTGTTGTCTTTGATACCATACTGTCTGGTGTGAAAACGTTAAAATCTGCTACAATTTATACAGCTAGATATAAAAATTTCTGTACATTTATTAGCCGAGTGGATGTTACTCGAACAAAATGTATCCTACAGTAAGTCACGTTTACATTAGATGTGGTCCCAGTGAGCATTTTGGGAAGTAAAGAGTTCACAGAAATAACAGTGAGTTCTCTTTAGATCACATGGTGAATAGTTCTGAGCAGTTCTGGGTGTCAAAGGCAAGATGTTAGCTGCACTACCATAGTGAGGGCAGAACAGTCAGATCCAATTGGCTGTGAGACACTAACAAAACACTGGTAGACTGGGAAGGCACCAGCTGTCCATTGAGCCCCAACTACTCTTGTAGGACTCAGTCACAATATCCCTATAGGTTCACAGAGGTATTGTTCTGAAAACCCCGTTCAGCCATCTGAGCTGCTCTTTGGTGGGAAAATTAACCCACGTGCAAGTTAGTGGGGCAGTCACTAAGTACATAGGGCTGAGAGCTATGATCTTCCTGGAACTGATCACATTGTGCAGTGTGGTCTTTGAACTCTGTGTGAGGCCTGAGATCAACTGGAGCTGATCACATTCTTGCTCTGAGCCATTACATTCAAGCTCAGTGGGAGAAACCCCAGTGCACCAAGTGAAACACTTGGGGCCTGGAGATCAACAGTTGGATTCATTCGACAAAGCCACCCATGACTTATTGAGGAATGTAGTAGAGATAAACCTAGCCTGTCAACTTGAGATCAGTGGTGGGAAAACTAGTGGAGTGATTAATCTGGGGGTAATATGAAGAGGACTGCAGTTGATATTTTCTCAATAAACTTTCAAAATGCATTTGGTAAAGCACTGTATTATTAGTGATACAGAAGCCTACGGGATTAAAAGGCCAATTACAGTGTGGAAACAGAAATGGCTTAGGGATTGAAACCAGAACATTGTAAGGAATGATTGCTTTTTCAGACTGGAAGACATTATGCAAAAGTTCAAGGTCATGTTCAAGGTTTCCTGTCACTCAACCATACAGGAACATCATGAATACAGCCAAACAAAACACTGTTACTCAGGGGCCAAGGTGCAAAACACAGTACCAAAAGTCACACACAGCACAAGGCACATATAACACATAAGAGATATCAGTAAAATATAGTCACACAAAAAAAATCTATAGTCCAAAACCGAAAATTTATAGCCCAAAAAAAAAATCTATAGTCCGAGTGAACACTGGGAGGGAAGCACCAACTCTAGTTTTGACACCATGTCACATTGCTTTCAGTGGAGTGCACCGGCTCCACTGTGCGGACCAGCTGATGTCAGCCAATGCTGATGGAAGACACGTCTGCATCACTTAAGGGCAAGTACTTTGGGGATGGAAAGGTGAAAACTGTAGCACAGAGTCTGAAAGCCAGGGTAGGGCATGAACAAGGATGAGCAGCCAATGTTCCAAAGCAGCCCTTGGCACCCTGTGACTGAAATGGGAGAAGAAGAGAGATCAACCCACAATTCAAGAGGTACAAAGTATTGTATCATTTTCTATAGCCTTTTCTTTTTTCTTTCCTTGGTAATTGTGTTTCCACTCCAGGTCATTATATAACTAGTTAGGTTACTCTCCACTGTATGTCTATTGAAGTTTGTCAAAGTTTTTGGTGACATGCCAAATCTGCGCAAACGTCTTAGAAAGTAAAGTTGCGGTGGTGCCTTCTTTGTGTTGGCACATATGTGTTGGTTCCAGAACAGAACCTCGGAGATGTTAACACTAAGGAATTTAAAGTTATTGATCCCCTCCACCTCCTTTCCCCTGATGGAGACTGGCTCACGGTCCTCCAGTTTTTTTCCCCCTCTAGTGGATATTCAGCTCTTCGGTTTTGCTGATGTTGCTGTTATGGCACAACTCAACAAAATTTTCAATCTACACACACACAGAAAAAATGCTGGTGAATGCAGCAGGCCAGGCAGCATCTGTAGGAAAAGGTACAGTCGACGTTTCGGGCTGAGACCCTTCGTCAGCACTAACTGAAAGAGGTGATAGTAAGAAATTTGAAAGTGGGAGGGGAGGGGGAGGGGGAGATCTGAAATGATAGGAGAAGACAGGAGTGGGAGGGATGGATCTAAGAGCTGAGAGCTGGAAAATCGATTGGCAAAAGGGATATGAGGCTGGAGAAGGTGGGGGATCATGGGATGGGAGGCCTAGGGAGAAAGAAGGTGGGGCAAAGCCCAGAGGATGGGCAAGGAGTTATAGTGAGAGCGACAGAGGGAGAAAAAAGAGAGAGGAAAAAAGGGGAAAAGAAAAAATAATAAATAAACAAGTAAATAAGGGATGGGGTACGAAGGGGAGGTGGGGCATTAACGGAAGTTAGAGAAGTCAATGTTCATGTCATCAGGTTGGAGGCTACTCAGACAGAATTTAAGGTGTTGTTCCTCCAACCTGAATATGGCTTCATTTTTACAGTAGAGGAGGCCGTGGACATATCAGAATGGGAATGGGATGTGGAATTAAAATGTGTAGCCAATTCCACGTCCTATTCTCCCAGTGGCCACACATTTTAATTCCACGTCCCATTCCCATTCTGATATATCTATCCACGGCCTCCTCTACTGTCAAGATGAAGTCACACTCAGGCTGGAGGAACAACACCTTATATTCCGTCTGGGTAGCCTCCAACCTGATGGCATGAACATGGACTTCTCTAACTTCCGTCAATGCCTCACCTCCCCTTCGTACCCCATCCCTTATTTATTTATTTATTTGTTTGTTTGTTTGTTTGTTTTTCTTTTCCCCTTTTTTCCTCTCTCTTTTTTCTCCCTCTGTCCCTCTCACTATAACTCCTTGCCCATCCTCTGGGTTTCCCCCCTGCCCTTTCTTTCTCACTAGGCCTCCTGTCCCATGATCCTCCCCCTTCTCCAGCCTCGTATCTCTTTTGCCAATCAACTTTCCAGCTCTTAGCTCCATCCCTCCCCCTCCTATCTTCTCCTATCATTTTGGATCTCCGCCTCCCCCTCCCACTTTCAAATCTCTTACTATCACTTCTTTCAGTTAGTCCTGATGAAGGGTCTCAGCCCGAAACGTCGACTGTACCTCTTCCTATAGATGTTGCCTGTCCTGCTGCATTCACCAGCATTTTTTTTGTGTGCATTGCTTGAATTTCTAGCATCTGCTGATTTCCTCGTGTTTGCAAATTTTCAATCTCCCTTCTATATGCTGAATTGTCACCACCTTTGATTTGCCAACAGCAGTGCTGTCATCAGAAAACTTAAATACAGCATTGAAGTTATTCTTTATAATAACACATAATCATACTCTAAATATAAAGAAATTAGATCAGAGCATTAAGCGCGCAGTGCTGTGGTCCATCTGTGCTGATGGTGAGTGTAAAAATGTTATTGCCAATCTGTACTAAACTGGGTTCTGCTTGTGAGGAAATGAAGTTAGGTTATGAATGCAATCATAAGCCATTGTCAGTAGCACCAGATTTGAATGTTGGCCAGTGAATTGCCTCTGTGGATGGTGGCATCTGCCTCCCTCGGGAAATTCCTTCTCCGACAGCCAAATACATTCATCTCCCTGTTTGTGAAGAGTGATATGGTAACAGTTTTGTAACACCATTGGGTAGCAGCTGATGTGGTGACCTGCTGCTGAATAGAAGAGTAACGCTTTCCATTCTTGTCATCTATCAATTATATTAAAGTCATGCCTGACCCTTGACAACATATCATTTGATTAGTCACTTTAAAACCTTCCTAATACAATAATGTCAGCTCATACTTTCTGTACAATTGCTTTTTATAAATGGAACTGTGAAGGATTCTGTGTATCCTATTTTCACATCTTCTCAACCTATTTTCTTTACTTGTCTCTTGCTCATTTCATTGTTTTGTGACATAATCGCTTTACATCCTTACACCTTCTTTCTCCTTACCCCTCTACCTCATCTGCCTCTGTTCTCAAGAACAAGCTATTGGAACGTTTAACATCGTCCAATGAAGGGACTTTATTCTGAAACATGAAGTTTACTTTCTCATCTGAAGTTGTTTTATCTACTGATCATTTATATAATTTCCTGCTATTTCCGCATTATGATGTGTGACCTACGTTTAAGTGACACCACTAGATGTCTCTTTGTTTTACCAGGAGTCCCTCTGATGAAAAGTGCTCAGAACATGCCAGTTTATTTCTATGATGTTACAGTATCTTGGTTGGGGAGAAGCGGATAACTGTGTGGCTTATGAATCCTAATACCCACATTAATGGTTTCCAGTAATTATACTATTTGTCCATCTTAAACAAGCATATTGAGTGGCTACTTAAAAAAATGGAAAATTGCTCATTAAAATTCAATTGTGACAAATTTGCATAATTTCAAATGAGTGTGAAGTAACGTTGGGGAAAGGTTAATGCTGAATTAATATTTGGGCAGAAATATGGCAGCCGAGCTGTTAACCCCACTTCCAATTTACTGAAGGTCATACATAGGTACATAGGGCATTGAGTGCACAGGTATAATTGATTAAAAAGGGATTCAACCTCTTGGTGATGGTTTTAATTGGTGCTTTAGTCAAGTAATAATAGCCTATAAACTCATATATATTATGCCAACACAAATGGAAAACAGTACCAATTCTATGTCAGACACTTCTTAATGTATTGATAGCAATATGTCTCAGTCTCAGCCAATAAAGGCAAATTTCATTTTGCCTCTTACCCCCCCTGACTATGTGCTCTGCTATCTTCAGGAATGAGTGATCATTAATCCTGACTACGTTGTTGCTCTTCATTGTTTGGTAGCTTTCCATTTGCTGTACTTACCTTTTCGTAGGACCAGAGAATTATCTGCCACTTTGATCAGTAAGCGAACTAACGTTGCAATTGAGGATGTCCTGACTTGGTATTTTAAACTTCTAAACTATTATTCTATAGTGAAATGGTACTACTTAAAGTTGAGAGATTACAGTTATCTTGTGCTGATACAAGTATGCTCTTTCCATTCTTGCTATGTCTTCTTACTACAAGTTAAAACGTGTGTAAACACTAAGCCTCCATTGTTCATAAGGAAGAGGGATGAATTTACTGTGGCTACTAGGAAACTCAGATATAAATTGGACTGTCTCCTGTATGCCCAGTTCAAACCCAAATAAATATACATGCCATATGTCCTATAACATTCCAAGTGCTTTAACGTACCTTAGTAAATGTATTAAAATGTTTTACTTGTTGAAAGGAAATATTAGCTATCAAGGTCAAAGAAGTTTATTGTCATATGCACAAGCACAAGTATACACAGATGTCATCTTCCTGTCAGTTTGACCAGTCTGGACATTCCCTTCTGACCTCTGTTATTAACAAGGCTTTTCGCCCACAGAACTACTGCTCATTGGAGGGTTTTTTTTGTTTCTTGCACCATCTTCTGTAACCTCAAGAGACTGTTGAGCATGGAAATCCCGGAAGATCAGCAGTTTCTGAAACCACCCCATCCAGAACCAACAATCCATAGTCAAAGTTTAAAAAAAAATTTCTTCCTCAATCAGATGTTTGGTGTGAACAACAGCTGAACCTCTTGACCATGCCTGCATGCTCATGCTTTTATGCATTGAGTTCCTGTCACATGATTGGCCGATTAGGTACTTGCATTAATGAGCAGATGTACAGTTGTACCAAATAAAGTGTCCACTGAATGTACAGATCTGTGCTTTGAGACCATTGTTAATGAAGATTGAGAGTATTCAGCAGCAAGTTTGGGGTCAATCCGCCATCAATCTAGTGAAGTGTCTCCAATGGAAAAAATAATTCACTTTCTTGACCAAAAAAAACTGCTGGAAAAATTCAGTGGGTCAAGCAACAATATTGGAGACAAAGAAATTGTCCCAGTTTCTACTTAAAATCTTATGTCAGATGCTACTGAACCTGTTGAATTCCTCCAGCAGCTGGCTGTTGCTCCAGATTCTATCACCTGCACTTCTTTGAAGTTGGTGTACCTGCTGGTGACTGACTAGTTGACCGTTTGTGATGGCAAACCATTTCTCTTGGCTACAATATTGCTTTGACTGAGAGGCCCCACTTTGAAGGTAAAATCCCACTGCCCACAGCCAATAGAAATGGCAGAACTATTTTTGATCAGTTACTTTTTTTTTACTTCTTCCATGTGGTTGAAACTTTCTGTTTCATTCTAATCAGACACCTGTGTCAGCTCACTTTAATAATGAGTGTGCAGTTAAAGTGTGGAAATCAAAGTTTTCAAATATCCCAGCATCTGCCTTCTTCTTTTGCACCAACCTAAATCTACACCACTCAGGTATACCTAATCTGGTATCTGTCCCCCACTTTTCCTTCGCTACATCGACGACTGCATTGGCACTGCTTCCTGCACGCATGCAGAATTCGTTGACTTTATTAACTTTGCCTCCAACTTTCACCCTGCCCTCAAGTTTACCTGGTCCATTTCTGACACCTCCCTCCCCTTTCTAGATCTTTCTGTCTCTGTCTCTGGAGACAGCTTATCCACTGATGTCTACTATAAGCCTACTGACTCTCACAGCTATCTGGACTATTCCTCTTCTCACCCTGTCTCTTGCAAAAATGCCATCCCCTTCTCTCAATTCCTCCATCTCCGCCGCATCTGCTCTCAGGATGAGGCTTTTCATTCTAGGACGAGGGAGATGTCTTCCTTTTTTAAAGAAAGGGGCTTCCATTCCTCCACTATCAACTCTGCTGTTAAACGCATCTCCCCCATTTCACGTACATCTGCTCTCACTCCATCCTCCTGCCACCCCACTAGGAATAGGGTTCCCCTGGTCCTCACCTACCACCCCACCAGCTTCCGGGTCCAACATATTATTCTCCGTAACTTCCGCCACCTCCAACGGGATCCCACCACTAAGCACATCTTTCCCTCCCCTCCCTCTCTGCATTCTGCAGGGATCGCTCCCTACGCAACTCCCTTGTCCATTCGTCCCCTCCATCCCTCCCCACTGATCTCCCTCCTGGCACTTATCCGTGTAAGCGGAACAAGTGCTACACATGCCCTTACCACCATTCAGGGCCCCAAACAGTCCTTCCAGGTGAGGCAACACTTCACCTGTGAGTCGACTGGGGTGATATACTGCGTCCGGTGCTCCGGATGTGGCCTTTTATATATTGGCGAGACCCAACGCAGACTGGGAGACCGCTTTGCTGAACATCTACGCTCTGTCCGCCAGAGAAAGCAGGATCTCCCAGTGGCCACACATTTTAATTCCACATCCCATTCCCATTCTGACATGTCTATCCACGGCCTCCTCTACTGTAAAGATGAAGCCACACTCAGGTTGGAGGAACAACACCTTATATTCCGTCTGGGTAGCCTCCAACATGATGGCATGAACATCGACTTCTCTAACTTCCGCTAAGGCCCCACCTCCCCCTCGTACCCCATCTGTTACTTATTTTTATGCACACATTCTTTCTCTCACTCTCCTTTTTCTCCCTCTGTCCCTCTGAATATACCTCTTGCCCATCCTCTGGGTCCCCCCCCCCTTGTCTTTCTTCCCGGACCTCCTGTCCCATGATCCTCTCGTATCCCCTTTTGCCTATCACCTGTCCAGCTCTTGGCTCTATCCCTCCCCCTCCTGTCTTCTCCTATCATTTTGGATCTCCCCCTCCCCCCTCCAACTTTCAAATCCCTTACTCACGCTTCCTTCAGTTAGTCCTGACGAAGGGTCTCGGCCTGAAACGTCGACTGCACCTCTTCCTACGGATGCTGCCTGGCCTGCTGCGTTCACCAGCAACTTTTATGTGTGTTGCTTGAATTTCCAGCATCTGCAGAATTCCTGTTGTCGACACCACTCAGTACTTCTAAATGCTTCTTAGTACAAAATTCAGAGTTATCCTTTGTGCCAGGATCATGAAGGCTGGCCTTTTGTTATTAAGCACTCAAGTGTCCACAGTTGCCAATTTTCTTTTAATATTTACCAGCTCTTCTATTTCTCAAAGCCCACAGTCTACATTAAAACCTTTGTAAATGTTGCTTCACTCTAAACAATGATGGGAAGGTGTAGGTTTTGGTCAGTAACTGAGTTCTGCATACAATCTTGTCTATATTGTACAGTGTCTCTGTGGCATCCACACGAGGAAGTGTTGTTATAGGCCCCAAGTGTTGTTTGGGGCCCCAAACAGTCTTTCCAGGTGAGGCAACACTTCACTTGTGAGTTTGTTGGGGTCGTCTATTGTATCCGGTGCTCCCGGTGCGGCCTCCTCTACATCGGCAAAACCCAACGCAGATTGGCGGACCGCTTCGTCGAGCACGTCCGCTCCGTCCGCCACAACAGACAGGATCTCCCAGTAGCCACCCACTTCAACTCTGCTTCCCATCCCCATTCAGATATGTCCATACATGGCCTCCTCTACTGCCATGATGAGACTAAACTCAGGTTGGAGGAGCAATACCTCATTTACCATCTAGGTAGTTTCCAGCCCTTTGGTGTGAACATAGAATTCTCCAACTTCCGGTAATTCCCTCACCCTCCCTTCCTCTACCCCTATTTCATTCTGCCCCCTCCCCCAGCTGCCTATCACCTCCCTTATGGTTCCGCTTCCTTCTACTACCCATTGTGTTTTCTCCTATTCCTTCTTCACCTTTCCTGCCTATCACCTCCCTGCTTCCCCTCTCCCACCCCTTTATCTTTCCCCTTACTGGTTTTTCACCTGGAACCTACCAGCCTTCTCCTTCCCATCCTCCCCCACCTTCTTTATAGTGCCTCTGCCCCTTCCCTCTTCAGTCCTGATGAAGGGTTCCGGCCCGAAATGTCAACTCATCATTCCAACGGATGCTGCCCGACCTGCTGAGTTCGTCCAGTATGTTACGAGTGTTGTTATAGACAGTCTGTCTTCTCACAAGAGATGCAAAAGAGCACAGATGCTGGAATGTAGAGGAACAAATAAAATGCTGGGTTAATTCAGTGGACCAAGCAGCATCTATGGAGAGAAATGAATAGTCAATGTTGACTGCCAAGTTGATGACTTTCCTTCTTTCCACTAACTACATATTGTCAACTTTTGATTCAATGTTGCAGTTTTGAAGGAGACAGCTATCAAACATTTGCAATCATTGCTACTACACCTCACTGAATGAGATAGTTTGGGCTGATGCTGCAATAGCAGACAAACAGATTTAAAAATTTATAAAGCATCACATTAATTGGAGATGTAAAGTAGCACTTTAATGGCAATCCTGATACTGTTCATTCATCCATATGAGAAAGTAAGCAAAGCTGGAAATCAAAATTATTGCATCTTGGCATTCAGCAGAAGTCGCGACCTCAGCTATTGTGCTTTGCAGATGGAATGATATCAGGGTTTTCTCTGTGTAATACTAATTAATTTTTAATCTTGCACAAGATGAGAAAATACAATTGGACGCGAGTTGTGTTTAGCTTATCTGGCTGGGAGGAAATTTGCCTTATTTTTGTTCCCTCTCCTCTCCCTCGCTGTCTCATGGCATTAATTTTATACCTGACATCAGCTTGGTGCCCAGACACATTAGATCATGTTGTAAAACCCATCTCCTGATAGTTGTGCCTAAACAATCTTATGGAGCTTTTCAAGGAGGTTACTATTACTATGAAAGTTGATGAAGGAAACACAGTGGTCATTGTCTACATAGCATTTTGCATGTCTTGGACAAGCTAAAAGTCCTGCATGGGAGGTTGGTCCAGAAGGTTCAGTTGGTTGGTATTCAGAATGAAATAGTAAATTTGATTTAACATTGGTTTAGCAGGAGAAGCTAGAGAAAAGTAGTAGATGGTTGCCTCTCTAACTGAAGGGCTGCAACTAGTAGTGTGCTGTAGGGATCAGTGCTGGGTCCGTTGTTGTTTATCATCTATATTAATGATAATGTGGCAAAACATATCAGCAAATTTGCAGATGACACTAAGTTGGGGGCTTAGTGGACAATGAAGAAAGCTATCAAAGACTAGAGCTGGATCTGGACAAGCTAGAAAAATGGACTGATATATTTCAGATTGGCAGATAGAACTTAATACAGACAAGTTTGAGGTGTTGTACTTTGGGAGGACCAACTTATGTAGGAATTACAGAGTGAGCCCTAGGACACTGAGGAGTGTTGTAGAGCAAAGATATCAGAAAAACCAATCCATAATTCATTGAAAGTGATGTTACAGGCATAACAGGTCAAAAAGAGAGTTTTCGGCCAATTGGCCTTCATAAATCAAAGTATTGAGTACAGAAATTGGGATGTTATGTTAAACTCGCATAACTCAATGGTGGCACCAAATCTGGCATATAGCAATAAGATTGAAAAGAGTACAGAGAAAACTTACAAAGATATTGCTGGTACTTGAGTTACAGAGAAATATTGAATAGGTTAGGATTTTATTCCCTGGAGTGTAGGAAAAAGAGAAGAATACAGAGATGTGCAGGATTATAAGGGATAAATGCAGGCAGGCTTTCTCCACTAAAGTTGGGTGAGGATAGAACTAGAGATCATAGCTTAAGGGTGAGAGTGTAATATTTAAGGGGAACCTGAGGGTAAACATGTTTACTCAGCAGGTGGTGCGCGTGTGGAAAAAGCTGCCAGCTGAAATAATGGATGAAGATTCAAATGATAAGCTTGGATAAGGACATGGGTGGGAGGGGTATGGAGGGCAATGGTCTATGTGTGTGTTGATGGGACATGGCATTATGACAGTTTGGTAATGACTAGATGGGCCAAAGGGCCTATTTCTCCACAGTAGTGCTGTATGGTCCTATGACTCTATGACCAATTGGCACTGTGTTTCCACTAACTTTCAATTGAATGAAGTGGCAGCCGAAAAGCCAGTTCCCTGCTGTCAAGTATATCTCTGATATAGGCATTGACACACAAAGAAAAATGAGTCAGCAAGTCTGATAATTATCATCATTGGCCTCAGTTTCAAATGTTCAACTCATCAAAGGTATTTTGGTCTGTATTCTTTCCATTGTCAGTAACGACGAGGTTTCAGATTAGTTCACTGACATGGGCATTGAAAGAAATTCCAAGAATCGGCAGCTGAAATTAAGCTGAAGATTCCCCTGCTTGGAAGCAGCAGAAATCACTGTGCTGTCATACAGATTATAGAGATGAGAGATGGAAGCTGTGCAGCACCAAATGCTCACAATTTATCTCTGCATTACTGGAAGTTCTTTGGTCCAGAACCTCAACATAACAAGGACAGAGGGGCAAGCTTGGAGTATTATATTACAAGAAAGATACCAGCAGCTGGAAAGAGTGAAGAAAAGATTTATGAGAATGTTGCCATGACTTGAGAGACAAAGTTATGAAGGGAGTTTCAGCAGATAAAATTTGTATCCCTTGGAGCATAGGAGAATGAGGGGTGACTTTATAGATGCACAAAATCATGAAGGGCGTAGGCAAGGTGAAGTCACACAGTCTTTTTCTCTAGGTTGGGGAATCAAGAACTTGAGAGAATAGATTTAAAGTGAGAGGGGAGAAATTTAACAGGAACTTAAGGGGTAATTTCTTCATGCACAACGTGGTCCATACTTGGAATGAGCTGCCCAGGGAAGCAGTTGAGGCAATACAATAACAATATTTAAAATACATTTGGACAGGCACATGGATAGGAAAGGTTTGACAGAACACGGTCAAATGCAAGTAATTGAGATTAAATTTGATGAGCACATTTAGTAGCATGGATGAATGGCTGAATGCCCTGCTTTGGTGACACTATGGCTCTACAAAGTGTTCTCCAGAAGGCGGCAATTCCTGAAAAAGAGGAGGGAAGTAGTTCAGCTTTAATGGAGAGTACATCAAGAGGAACCTCCCTCATTATCCTCCTTGCATCAGTCAAGAAGCTGATTCCTTAGTAAAGTAGTGCAAGAGGGAAGCACAAAGTAAACTTGGATTTTAATGTGTGTGATTACTGCAAATGATTTCATAGAAAACAAAATGTCTGTGGTCATAAGAACGATAATGTTAATTTCATGGGATGTTTTCAATCTAATGGACTGAATAATGACATGTGAGATTGCTCTGTAATTTGCAGGCAAGACACAGACCCTGCTCAAGGTTTAGGTTTTCACAAGGCAGCAAAGGATCAGCAATGAGGTAAAGGATTTTGGTGGAAGGACAGGCATTATTTGGTTCAGTCAACATTTATTGAGAGAAGGCTTGTAATTCTCACGTTTTGTCAGTAATGCATCCTTTGCTCCATTTCCTTTCCTTCATGTCTCTGCTGATGCTGGGTGGTAAACTTCTCTTTCATCAACATCTCTAACCTCACTGTAGTCATGACGAGGAACTTTCTGTATCAGGATATTTTACAGAATATGGCAGAGCAGAATGATTCTGGTGGTTTATTTTGAAATGTACAGTGGTTCATTACTGGAGTTATTCAGCATTTAGTATAAGAACCCTATGAGCTGATTGACTAACCATGTTCTGAGTAATCTAATAAATCTTTTCAATCTGTAAATGCAGTGGTAATATTACTAGTGATAATTACCTTTATTTGTAATTCCAAAACATGCAGTCCAACTTTTCCATATGTTCCATATATTCAACAGGAATATAGAGAATTCAACTGGGAAATCTGTTTACTCAGCTGAGAAACCTACTTTCTTAAATATGGTCAAAATTCTTCATGTTGCAACAAAAAACCTTATTTTAAATTATACTTCATATATGATAAAAGGTCCAAAGACATGATGTCAGATAAATTATTTAGGATATTGGTAGACATAAGGGGAAGTTTATAGAATTAAAGTGTCATCAAAGAATAGAAATGGTCAATAAGGAGAGAAAGAAGGAAAAGGTAGTGTTTCAATATACTAAGAATACAATTCTGTCATAAGGGCGGTGGCTGGGAACAGACCCAAGTGCAAGACACAGACACTGAAGTACTAGGGACAGGACTAGGATACAGGGCGATGGCAAGGACATGGACAGGAAAACCAGGAATCTAGAACAGGACTGGACAAAAGAGCTAGGAGCCCGGGCTTGGACTCCAAGCCAGAGACTGGACAAGGACCCAGTACCTGGGTCTTATCTCTGGCTTGGACCCCAGAACTAGGCAAGGATGAGGCTTGACAGGCAGGCAGGACGAGGCAGGAATCTTCAGGCTTGAAGCTTGAGGCTAAAGGCTAGAGACTTGGCTTGGCTTGGCAAGAGGCTAGAGGCTAGAGACTTGGCTTGGCAAGAGGCTAGAGGCTAGAGGCTAGAGACTTGAGGCTTGAGACGAGGCTGGAGGCTGGAGACCTGAGGCGAGGCTGGAGGCTGGAGACCTGAGGCGAGGTGAGGCTGGAGGCTGGAGATGAGGCAAGGCGAGGCTGGAGGCAGGAGATTTGAGGCTTGAGGTGAGGCTTGGCAGGAGGCAGGAGACTTGAGGCGAGACTTGGCTCCTGCTGGGCAGGGTGCGGTTCACCTGGGCAGGGCGCGGTACTCTTGGGCAGGGCGCTGATCACCACCCAACAGAGGCAAGGGATAGGAAGGGACAGAACCAACCCCAGGTAACGGCAAGACAGCCTGGCTTACCTGGGCAGAGGCAAGGGACAGGAAGGGAGCTAGGCACAGGGTTGCTCCAGGACCAGACAGCAAGACAAGGCAAGGATACTGGCAAAGCAAGGCAAGACAAGAACTTCAGGCAAGGCGAGAGTTACTAGCCAGACAAGGCAGGGCAGGGCAGGGCAGGGCAGGGCAGGGCTTCAGGCGAGGAAACAGAAGGCAGAGGAAGGAATCCAAGGAGTAGGGACAAGAACAATCCAGCAGCCACACCTGGGTCTCTGAAGGTATTCATGCAGCCAGCCCCAACGAGCATCAGTTGCCTCAATTAGCTCAACAGGAACAGAAACAGGGTAGATAGGAAAACGTGGAGCAAGGGTCGATGGACCGGACCGTGGACCAGAATATGGAATTCACGGACCGGACTATGACAAATTTGCATAGTAATATCTTTTATGCTTCAGTTTAAATGTTGTCCACAGATTTACGTAACATAAGATTGTAAGCATTGTTAAGAAGAAAATATTAGGTTGGGAAATAACATTGAAAGGAAAGACTGAAGTCAGCTGCTTTCCTCTGCAGGGATGGAAGGATTTGTTTATCGTGTCAAGAGGTTACTTAAAATTCTTTGGAGAAGTTAGGAGACTTGAAGAAATGAATCACATCTGGTGCATTGAAGTAAATCACAGAATTTCAGATCAGTTGTAGCATGGAAGATCATTGAGCTCGTCAAGAACAATCTAGCTAATCCCTTTCCTTTGATCTCTCACAACATTCTTCCATTTTTCTCCTTTCAAATAGTTACTTAATTTCTTTTGGAATTCACCTCCATTCTTCCCCATCACATTCCATCCACACCCAACACTCAATGCATAGGTTAAACGTCTTTTCATGTCTTTTTTTTTTGCCTTTTATCAGTGTCTTTCACTCTATTCTTTATCTTTCTGCCAATGGAAACTGTCTTCACACTCTATCTAGATCCTTATAGCTCCTATCAGATCCCCTGATAAATTCTTCAGTTTAAGAACAAACCCAGTTTCTTTATTTGATCTGTGTTTCCAAAGTCACTTAAGAAAAAGAGGTTTGACCAGTGACCATTCGGTATCTGATATTGATTAGTAAGAGCAAATTAAAGCAAGGCAGGGGCAGCTGCAGTGGCCATTGTCTGATTGGACATAGTCAGAGAAAGGCAGGAAGACCTCCAGTGTCCCTGATGACTACAACTGTGAAAAGTACATCCAGCTGCAGCTTCAAACAAACTGCGTTCAGGAGTTGGAGCTGGAACTGGATGAACTCCGGATCATTTGGGAGGCTGAGAGGGTGATAGATAAGACACAGAGAGGCAGTTACACCCAAGGTACAGGGCACAGGAAACTGGGTGACAGTCAGAAAGGGGAGAGCAGTTGAGGAGCCAGTGCAAAGTACCCTTGTGGTCATCCCCTCAACAACAGGTGTATCATTTTGGATACTGTGGGGGGGGGATGACTAACAGGAAAGTCACAGTGGGGACTGGGTCTGCCTTTGTGTTGCTGAAGGGCAGGGGGCAGGGAAGAAGCATACTGTGGTGATAGGGGATTTGTTATTTAGGGGAATGGACAGAAGGTTCTGTGGTCGAGAATGAGATTCCTGGATGGTATGTTGCCTCCTGGGTTCCAGAGACCAGGATATCTTGGATTGAGGCCTCAGCATTCTTAAGTGGAAGGGTGAACAGTCAGAAGTTGTGGTCCATGTAGGTACCAATGACATGGGTAGGACTCGGAGTTAGGTGCTAAGTTAAAGAGCAGGACCTCCAGGGTTGTGAACCCAGGACTGGTACCCATGTTAGGTGCTAGTGAGTCCAGAACTAGGAATATTATACAGTTTAGTACATGGTGAAGGAGTTGGTGTAGGAGGGTGGGCATAAGACTTTTAGATCATTGGTCTCTCTTCCAGGAAAGGTGGGACTTATACAGAAGGGATGGTTTGCACCTGAACTGATGGGGCCTAATATCATAGCATGTTGCACAGTGGTGTTTAAACTAGAGTTGAAGAGGGATAGGAACCAGAGTCAGAACAGTTAGTGGAGAGGCTGAGGAGGCAGATGCTGGTAAGAACTCAGACAAAGTTAGGAATCAGAAGGTTGAGCGTGGTACGACTAGTGTCCTGAGCTACATTTCAACACAAGAGGATCATAGGAAAAGCGGATAATAGTGCTGAAGGTGAGATAGTTGGTTTACAAACAGAGGCAATATGTAGAGAGGTAGGCAGTTGATAGGGAAAAATTGAAGTCAACAGAATGAGTTGCAATGTAAAAGGCAGACAAAATTGAAAAGAGTGAATACAGGTCTGAAGGTGTTGTATTTGAATACAGAATAAGGTAGCTGAACTTGTAGCACAGTTGCAGATTGACAGGTATGATGTTGAGGGCATGACTGAATCATGACTGAAAGAAGATTATAACTGGGAGCTTAATGTCCAAGGATTTCACATTGTATTGAAAGGACAGGTAGGAAGGCAGAGGGGGCTGCATTGCCCTGTTGGTAAAAGATGCAATCAAATCATTATAAAGAAGTGACTTGGGGCAGAAGGTGTCGAATCATTGTCGATTGAGCTAAGGAACTGCAAGGGTGAAAAAAAAACTCTAATGGGAGTTATATACAGACCTCCAATCAGTAGTAAGTATGTGGCTGACAAATTACAATGGGAGATAGAAAATGAAAACCAAAAGGGCAATGTTACAATAGTCATGGGGGACTTCAATATGCAGATAGATTAGGAAAATCAGGTTGTTGCTGGATTCCAGGAGGGGCAATTTCTAGAGTGCTGATGAGATGGCTTTTTAGAGCAGCTCGTGTTTGAGCTCACTAGAGGATCAGTTATTCTCGATTGGGTGTTGTGCAATGAACCAGAATAGATTAGAGACATAGAACATAGAATAGTACAGCACAGTACAGGCCCTTTGGCCCAGAATGTTGTGTCGACCCTTAAACCCTGCCTCCCATATAACCCCCACCTTAAATTTCTCCATATACTTGTCTAGTAGTCTCTTAAATTTCACTGGTGTAACTGCCTCCACCACTGACTCAGGCAGTGCATTCCAGGCACCAACCATTCTCTGAGTAAAAAACCTTCCTCTAATATCCCCCTTGAACTTCCCACCCTTTACCTTAAAGCCATATCCTCTTGTATTGAGCAGTGGTGCCCTGGGGAACAGACCTTAAGGTAAAAGAATCCTTAGGGGGCAAGTGATCATAAAATGAAAAAAATCATCCTGAAATTTGAGAAGGAGAAGCTAAAGTCAAATGCATCAGTATTACAGTGGAGTAAAGGGTATTATAGGGCCATCAGAGGGGAGCTGGCCAGAAATGATAGGAAAAGAACAGTGGCAGAGAGGAGGGCGGTGTGGCAATGGCTGGAATTTCTGGAAGGAATTTGGGAGGCACAAGATATATACATCCCAAAGAGGAAGAAGTATTCTAAAGGAAAGATAACAGCTGTGGCTAACAAGAGAAGTCAAAGCCAAAGAGCGGGCATATAATGGAGCAAGAATTAGCGGATGGAGATAGAATACAAAAGAAAGCTAGCCAATAATATTAAAGAGGATACTAAAAGTTTTTTCAGATACATAAAGTGTAAAAGAGAGGCGAGAATGGATGTCAGACCACTGGAGAATGATGCTGAAAAGGTAGTAATGGGGCAGAACAAAGTTACAGGTGTCATGACTCACGAAGTGTGTGAAGTTACCATAACTAGAGAGAAGATTCTTGGGAAACTGAAAGGCCAGCAGGTAGATAAGTCACCTTGACCAGATGGTGTACACCCCAGTGTTTTGTAAGCGGTAGCTGGAAAGATCATTGAGGCAATAGTAATAATCATTCAAGAACCACTATGTTTTGGAATGGCTCTTGTAGACTGGAAAATTGTAAATGTTACTCCACTCTTCTAGAAGAGAGAGAGGTAGTAGTAATGAAAATACAGGCAATTAGGCAGACCTCAGTGGTTGGGAATATGTTGGAGTTGACTTTTAAGGATGAGATCTCAGGGCAATTGAAAGCACATGATAAAATAGCCTACAGTCAGCACCGTTTCCGAGTGGGAAAATCTTGCCTTACAAATCTGTTGGAATTCATGGTATTACTGGAAAGATTCTAGCATGGATAAAGCAGTGGCTGATTGGCAGAGGGCAAAGAATGGGAATAAAGGGAGGCTTCACACATCAAAGTTGCTGGTGAACGCAGCAGGCCAGGCAGCATCTCTAGGAAGAGGTACTGTCGACGTTTTGGGCCGAAAGGGAGGCTTATCTGGTTGGCTGCTGGTGACTGGTGGTGTTCCACAAGTGTCTGTGTTGGGACTGATTCTTTTTACGTTATATGACAATGATTTGGATGATGGAATTGATTACTTTATTCCAAAGTTTGCAGATGATATGAAGATAGGTCAAGGGGCAGATAGATTTGAAGAAATAGGGAGACTACAAAAGGACTGCTGGCAGGGATGACAGCAGAGCAGCAATTACATGTATTACTGGGGAAAATGAGGAAGATGCAGGATGCAAGATCATGTGTCTTCCATAAATGAAGAAGTACTCAAATGGTAAAATAGTATAGCCATGGCTGACAAGTGAAGTCAAAGCTATTGTAAAAGCAAAAGAAAGGGCATACAACAAAGCAAACTGCAATGAGAAGGTAGAGGATTGGGAAGTTTTTAAAAACCTACAGAGAGCAATTAAAAAACTCATTAGAAGGGAAAGGATGAAATATGAAAGTAAACTAGCAAATAATATCAAAGTAGAAAGTAAAAATAAAAGAGAAAATAGAGTGGATTTAGGACTGCTAGAAAATGAGGCAGGAGAAATAATAATGGGGGACAAGGAAATGGCTGATGAACTAAATGAATATTTTGCATCAGTCTTCACTGTGGAAGACACTAGCAGTACACCTGATGTTGTAGTGTGTGAAGGAAGAGAAGTGGGTGCAGTTACTGTTACAAGAGAGAAGGTGCTCAAAAAGCTGAAAGACCTAAAGGTACATAAGTCACCTGGACAAGAGGAATTGCACCCTGGAGTTTTGAAAGGTAGCGTTTGAGATTGTGACAGCATTAGAAATGATCTTTCAAATATCATTGGACTCTGGTATGGTGCCAGAGGACTGAGAAATTGCAAACGTCACTCCACTCTTTAAGAAAGGAGGAAAGCAGCAAAAAGGAAATTATAGACCAGTTAGCCTGACCTCAGTGGTTGGAAAGATGTAGAGTCAATTGTTAAGGATGAGGATGAGGTGATGGAGTACTTGGTGACACAGGACAAGATAAAATAAAGTCAGCATGCTTTCCTTCAGGGAAAATCCTGCCTGATGAACCTGTTGGAATTCCTTGAGGAGATTACAAGTACGATAGATAAAGGGGATGCAGTAGATGTTGTATATTTGGACTTTCAGAAGGCCTTTGACAAGGTGCCACACATGAGGCTGCTTATCAAGTTAAGAGTCCATGGTATTACAGGAAAGTTACTAACATGGTTAGAGCATTGGCTGATTAGTAGGAGGCAGCCAGAGAAAATAAAAGGATCTTTTTCTCGCCAGTGATTAGTGGAGTCTGCAGGGGTAGGTGTTGGGACCACTTTTTATGCTATATATAAATGATTTAGATGATGGAATAGATGGCTTTGTTGTCAAGTTTGCAGATGATATGAAGATTGGTGGAGGGGCAGGTAGTGTTGAGGAAATAGTTAGGAGGCAGAAGGACTTAGACAGATTAGGAGAATGGGCAAGAAAGTACAAATGAAATACAATGTTGGAAAATGCATGGTCATGCACTTTAGTAGTAGAAACAAATATGCAGACTATTTTCTAAACGGGGAGAAAATCCAAAGACCTGAGATGCAAAGGGATTTTAGAGTCCTTGTGCAGAAAACGGTAACTTGCAGGTTGAATCGGTGGTAAGGAAGTAAACGCCATGTTAGCATTCATTTCAAGAGGTCTAGAATATAAGAGCAAGGATGTGATACTGAGGCTTCATAAGGCACTGGTGAAGCCTCACCTTGAGAATTGTGAACAGTTTTGGGCCCTTCATCTTAGAAAAGATATGCTGGATTTGGACAAGGTTCACAAAGATGATTCTAGGAATGAAAGGGTTATCATATGAGGAAAATTTGATGACGCTAGGTCTGTACTGGCTGGAATTCAGAAGGATGAGGGGGATCTCATTGAAACCTTTCAAATGTTGAAAAGCCTAGACAAAGTAAATGTAGAAAGGATGTTTCCCATGGTGTGAGAGTCTAGAACAAGAAGGCACAGCCTCAGGATTAGGAGGCGCCCTTTCAAACAGAGATGCGGAGAAATTTCTTTAGCCAAAGGGTGGTGAATTTGTGGAATTTGTTGCCACATGCAGCTGTGGAGGCCAGGTCGTTGGGTATAGTTAAGACAGAGATTGATAGGTTCTTGATTGGACATGACATCAAAGGTTACAGGGAGAAGGTTGGGAACTGGGGTTGAGGAGGAGATCGAAAGAAAAGGATCAGCCATGGTTGAATGGCGGAGCAGACTTGATGGGCCAAATGGCCTAATTATGCTCCTATGTCTTATGGTCTTATGGATTTAGACAGATTAGTTTAATGGGCAAAGAAATGGCAGATGGAATACAGTGTCAGCAAGTGTATGGTCATGTACTTTGGTAGAATGAATGAAAGGAATGACTATATTCCAAATGAAGAGAAAATAGAAAAATCTGCAGTGCAATGGGACTTTGGAGTCCTTGTGCAGGATTCCCTAAAGGTTAATTTGCAGGTTGAGTCTGTAGTGAGGAAGGCAAATACAATTTTAACATTCACATCAGGAGGACGAGAATATAAAAACAAGGATGTAATGTTAAGACTTTATAAAACACTATGAGCCCTCACTTAGAGTATTGTGAGCAGTTTTAGGTCCCTTATCTTGCAAAGGATGTACAGACACTGGAGGGAGTTCAAAAGAGGTTCATGAAGCAGCTTTTCATAGGAAGAGTGTTTGATGGCTCTGGGCCTGTATTCATTGTAATTCAGAATACTGATGGTTGACCTCACTGAAGGCCATTGAATGGTGAGAAGTCTTGATATAGTGGAAGTGGTGAGGATGCTTCCTATGATGGAAGAGTCTAGGACCAGAGAACACAGCCTCAGAATAAAGGGGTTGAGATGAGAAGGAACAGTGATGAGGAGGAAGTTCTTTAGCCAGAGAGCAATCAACCTGTGGAATTCTGTGCCATAGGCAGCTGTGGAGGCCAAGTCTTTATGTATATTTAAGGCAGAAGTTGATAGATTCTTGATAGGTCAGGGCATGAGGGGATACAGGGAAAAGGCAGAAGACTGGGGTTGAGAGAAAAATTGGATCAGCTATTAAGAAATAGTGGTGTAGACTCGATGGGCCAAATGGTCTAATTCTTCTACTATATCTTATGGTCTTAAATCTTTTCTGGAAATACAAAGGGCTGAAGATGCTGGAAACAATAAGTTAAAGAAACTCAGTAGGTCATGTAGCATCCATGGAGGTAAATGGACGATTGATGTTTTGGGTTGAAACCCTTTATCTGAAATCTCTGCAGAACCCTGTTGAAAGCTTTCACATCTTTCCAAATATCTTCTTTACCTACTTCTGGGTTTTCTTGTATCTTACCTTCCTTCACCTCCTCAGTTGGTTAAATTCTGGACAGACGTTTCTTCAGTCTTTGCTTTAATGGTCAAAATTGTCTCCCTGCCTGTGGTTTCTACCTCAAGGATACCATCTAGTTGATTGGATTACCACTTAAATAATTACAGTGACTTCAGAGGATGCATGAGTTATGAAGCTGGGGTAAGAGACACAGAAATACTAACAAATTCAATTTGTTCTCAATTCCAAACTGATTCTTCCCATTTAGCCACACCCATGATTTCATTAAGGAAAGGTAAAAAAACGATCAAATAGTTTACCAATATTTTTATACTTAAAACACATCTGCCTAAGTATTTTATCATCCAACCAGAATAAAGGACTGGTTCTGTTTCCTTGACAACGAATTCTAATGTCCAGTTTGTAAGTTGACTACTTTGCCTCAAGCAAAATCTGATTTTAGATGACCGTGCAGTGCAGAATCAATTGGATCCTGACAGTGATAGATTATTTCAAATGGCAATGCATTCATGACTGTTCATGAAGAATAGCAACGAAAATCCAATGTAATGCTTAGTTATCTGAGAAAGCAGAAAGATCACCAAATTTGACAATTAACGGGTAAAAAAAATCAATACACAATGGAAAATAATGGAGCAAAATCCATTTTCTTCAAGAAGACAGGCAGAACTTATTTAAGAAAGTTTTGCCACTGTAACTTGATCTAAAAACAAAATCTATAAATTACTAATAAAATGAAAGATTATGAAAATAGAAATGTTAATCTACAAATGTAAATAGAGGAACTATGCTGATACATTAATAATAATGAACAAAGCAAATATAGATAAGAAGCTAAGATTTCTTTTTGTAAGGAAGATATGATTCAGCGTATTTAATTAACTTTCTACAGAATCTGATAAATACTCCCAGCCACCTTCAGAACTCAGAATATTGAGGGATAGCTTTTTTTTGCTTTTTCACATGAAAATTCAGCTTCCCACATTATCTTCCAAGCAACACACAGAAAATACAGGAGGATCTCAGCAGGCCACGCGGCATCTATGGAAAAGAATACTGTCGACATTTCAGGATGGGACCCTTCAGAAGCACGCATTATCTTCCTTTAGAGATGTGCTGCAAATAGAACTGAGCACATCTCAGTTGACTGCACAAATTCCCTTCCTCTTCCTGGAAATGTGTTTGCAAAGTCATTTGAAAGTATTTTGTTGTTAAAGAGAGGAATAATGCAAAACAGGTCTTAAAAGAAATGTAAAATTCTAGAATGTAAAAAGAAAGAAAATATGCAAATCTGATTGAGAAAATCAAAATAAATAAAGCTCTAGAGGATATAATGAGGCAAAAATAATGACTTCATCAAGATAACTTACTCTTATCTCCCCTTTCTTTCCTTTTTGGCCAATATTAGAATTAGTATTGAAGGTCAATCCAGAAACTAAAAGTCCTGTTTTTTGTGCTGAATCTCACTATGACTTGGAATTTACCGCATAATTAAATTTATTCCAGAAAAGCAAGTTTGATTACTTATTGACTGCAACTACATTTGCCTCATTAAAAAAAGCTGGATAACTTCTGGAGAATGAGGGATAAGTCAGACAGTGGTAGTAGATGATTGTCTCACTGACTGGAGGCCTGTGATTTGTGGTGTGCTGCAGGGATCGGTGCTGGGTTCGTTGTCCTCTAGATCAGTGATCTGGATGATAACGTGTCAAACTGGATCAGCAAGTCTGAAAATGACACCAAGATTGGGGGTGTAGTGGACACAAGGAAGGCTGTCAAAGCTTGCAGTGGGATCCGGACAAGCTGGGAAAGTGGATTGGAAAATGGCATGTAGAATTTAATACAGCAACAGTACTGTGCAAAAATCTTAGGCACATGAAAAAATTCTGTAAAGCAAAGATGCTTTCAAAAAAATGAAATGGAAAGTTTCTAAATATCAAATAAATTCCTATAAAGAGCAGTAAACAGTTTTAAAAAACTAAAACAGATCAATATTTGGTGTGACTACTATTTACCTTTAAAACTGCATCAATTCTCTTAGGTACAGAACATTAGCTGGTGGGTTTTTCCAACCATATTCGAGAACTTGCCACATTTCTTCTGTAGACTTTGGCTATCTCGCTTGCTTCTGTCTCTCCAGGTAATTCCAGATAGGTTTGATGATTTTGAGGTCAAAGCTCTGTGGAGGCCACACCATCTGTTGCAGAACTCCTATTCTCCATTCACTGAAGACTTTTTTTTTATGATCTTGGCTGTGCATGTGGGGTTATTGTGCTGCTGCAGATGTAGTTCGAACCAATCAGATGCCCCCCTGCTGTTACTGCATAATGGATAAGAATCTGCTTGTATTTCTCAGCATTGAGGGTAACATTAATTCTGATCAAATCACCAACTCCATTTGCAGAAATGCAGCCCCAGACCTGCAGGGAAGCTCCGCCATGCTTCATGGTTGACTACAGACACACATGCATTTAGCACTCTCCAGCTCTTCTAGAGGCAAGCTGCCTCCTGTTTGAGCCAAAAATTTCAAACTTTGAATCATCAGTTCAGAGTACTTGCTGCCATTGTTCAGTACCTCAATCCTTGTATTTTTGTATTTAGGGAGTCTCTTGACTTTGTTTCCACTTCAGAGGAATGGCATTCTGCTAGCAACTCCTTGATGAAGATCACTTCTGACAAGACTTCTCCAGACTGCAGAGGGATGCACTTGGATTCCAGTGATTTCTGTGAGTTCAGAGTTAAAAACAGTGCTGGACTCCTTCCAATTTAGAAGGGAGGTTGATGTTTGAAGTATCTCTCATTTGTTGCACTCAGTTTCTGTGGCTGACCACTGAGTTTCGGGTTCTCGATCTTGCTCATTTCTTCATGGCTCTTCACAAAATCTTGAAACTCCTGTCTGCCACATAATACTGTTTGGGGGAGACCTTGCTAATACAGGATGACCACCTTGTGTCTTGTTGCTATGCTCACTCTTGCCATGGTGTAAGAATTGATGATTTGAAGGTTAAACTGTCACATCAGCTACGTACATCCTCACCTTTTGTGTTTGTCCTTCGCTCAGTTTGATTCAATCCACACCCATTTCTGTTTTCAGGTCATCAGTTTAGTTCATTCAATTCATTATGCAATTGACCATTACCCCCTGTTTGTTATCTTTGTTTAATCATACACTGGTTATATTGTTGCTGTTCAGTGCCATCGAGTCACTATCACTCATGACAACCCTATGGATAATATAGTTGTCCTTAAGGTTTTTGAGGCAAGATTCAGAAGTAGATTGCCAGGCCTTTCTTCCGCGCAGATATTGCTGCTGCCCGGATTGGGACCCGGCCAGATTCGAACTCAGGACCACCTACCTTGAAGTCCATTATTGATGCCACTCACTACACCACCAGCCAGCTCTGGGTTATATACCTGCAAAGTAATCCAGTCTTTATTTGAAATGTGCTCTATCATTTAATATGTTGCTTTCTTTAACAAAATACAAAATACCTCTGTAATATTTTATTTTTGGGAAAATGAATGTTTTGAAATCTAAAACGTGGTCATTTCTACTGACTCACTAACGCAGAAGATAAAAAAGAATAAAAGTTTAAAACAAAATAGTATAAAACATTTAGAGTGCTTAAGATTTTTGCACAGGACTGTAAAAGTGAGATATTGTAGTTTGCGAGGACAAATCAGGATAGGACATACACAGTCAGCGTTAAGGCACTGATGAGTGCGGTAGAACAGTATGATCTGGGGATACAGATCCATAATTCACTGAAAGTGTTGTCACAGGTAGATAGGATGTGGGTTTGAGTTCAACATTTAAAAGAAGTTTGGATAAGTACATGGACACAAGGGGTGTGGAGAGCTATGGTCCAGGTATCAGTCAATGGGATAAAGCAGAATAACAGTTTGTCACAGACTACATTGTCTGAAAGGCCTGTTTCTGTGCTGTCGTACAATATGACCCTACGACTCCATAACTTTACACTGTGTCTCAGAGTGGAATTGTAATATGCATTCTTTACTTATATGAGATACCGCTTGATTATTTTAACTCCCTTTATTCTGACAATATGCTTCTATGGAGAAAATATTTTTAAAAATTAACCTAAGGGCAAATAATTAATTGGACAAGAACAAAAGGAGGCATCTTCAAAACTTTAGCAAACAATATGCGTGTACTTAATCAGGAGGAATCATACAATTCACTAAAGGGAAACTTAAGGCCTAATGTTTTACGACAGTCATATTAAACATTGATAGAAAAATGGTGTTGCATCATAAGGATCAAATTGGTTCAATTCAAGAACAAAGAAACCAATCAATGTCAAATACAGATTCAAGATTAAATTACTATCAAAGACAGAATAAATTATACAACCTTGAGATTAGCTTGCTTACATGTAGCCACCAAGCTAGAAACCCGAAAGAAAAGAAAGAATAAAAATAGACATAAAAGACCAACACGCAATGCGCAAAAAAAAAAAATCATGCAAACAATTAAAGTGAACCACAGCACTCCAAACTAAAACTGAGTCCTCAGATCTGAACCCTAGATCAGCCCGGAGTAGGGTCAAAGCCTCGCTTCTCAGTTTATCATATTAGTGGCCGCAGAGCATAAATTAGTGGCCATAGACGATGATTATAAGAGTTAGGTGATGATACAATGATTGATTTGACGGTTTATAAGTTCACTAAGTTATACGTCAAAAGTAGGCAATTTTGAAAACTGTTTCATGCCAACCAAGATGCCAAATGACACTAATCTCATTTGCCTGCCTTTTCATATTGTCCTAAACCTCATCCATGTACCTGTCAAAATGTCTTTTAAACGTATTAAAATATATTTCTGTATATGTTAAATCCTGTATATAAGTTAAAATATATGTTATATTTGAATGCATGCAGTTCAGAGAATAGGGTAGATGATCAAGTGAACCACAGGAGTGCCTACAGGACTGCCTTGAATCAGTGGACTGGACTGTATTCAGGGACTCATCTTCAAACCTAGATGAGTATGCTGCAGTTGTTACCGACTTTATTAAAACCTGTGTGGATGAGTGTGCGCCTACAAAGACTTACTGTACATTCCCAAACCAAAAGCTGTGGATGAAACAAGAGTTACATCATCTGCTGAAGGCTAGATCTGTGGCATTCAAGTCTGGTGACCCAGGCATGTACCAGAAAACTAGGTATGATTTTCAGAAGGCTATTTCAAGGGCGAAGAGACAATTTTGAATGAGGTTGGAGGCAACATCGGATGTACAACAATTCTGGCAAGGTTTACAAGACATTACGTCCTACAAAGCAAAACCCGATAGCATGAATGGCAGTGATGCTTCACCACCAGATGAACTCAAGGCCTTCTATGCCCACTTTGAAAGGGAGAATATAACTACAGCTGTGAATATCCCATGATCTCTGTCTCAGAGGCCAATGCTTGACTGTCCTTAAAGAGAGTGAACCCTCGCAAGGCTGAAGGTCCTCAGTAAGGCTCTGAAAACCTCTGCCAACCAACTGGCGGGAGTATTCAAGGACATTTTCAACCTCTCACTGCTACAGATGGAAGTTCCCACTTGCTTCAAAAAGGCAACAATTATACCAATGCCTAAGAAGAATAATGTGAGCTGCCTTAATGACTATTGACCAGTAGCACTCACATCGACAGTGACGAAATGCTTTGAAAGGTTGGTCATAACAACTGAACTCCTGCCTCAGCAAGGACCTGGACCCATTGCAATTTGCCTGTCGCCACAATAAGTCAATGGCGGATGCAATCTCTATGGCTCTTCACACAGCTTTAGACCACCTGGACAACACAAACACCTATGTCAGGTTGCTGTTCATGGACTATAGCTCAGCATTTAACACCATCATTTCCACAATCCTGATTGAAAAGTTGCAGATCGTGGTCCTCTGTACCTCCATCTACAATTGGATCCTTGACGTCCTAACCAGAAGACCACAATCTGTGCGGATTGGTGATAACATTGTAGCCCCTTGGTAAGGGTCAAGCTCGCTCAGCTCGCTTTCTTTCATCTAGGGGGAGCAGCCTTCGGCCCCGCCAAACTGGGTAATCAAGTTTGTGTCGATGCTGTGTGATGTACCCCACCATGCCAAATAACAGACAGTACACCATATGCAATTAAAGGATTACAATTTATAGATCTTACTGGAGCTATGTAATCAGTAGAGATACAATATAAAAGGAAAGTAAAACGTACCAAACTTATCAAAGTTCAACCACTTCGTGAACAACTGTTGGAGCTCAATTAATGGAATATTCTTCCACCATTCGATGTCTTCCAAACTCCTCTGACCCTCGAATGGGACCACCCTCGGTGGTCGACCAAACGCACCACACGAGTCTGCCCTCGTCTCCTCTCCTCACCGAAGACCCTGGGTCTCGGACTCCCAGACGGGGTCCGTTCCATTGCCCAGCTTACAGCATCGTGACTCCTCTCTCTGTCTCCATCGTGCCTTCTTCCCAAAGCCCACGAAAACAATAGCTTACAGACACACAAGAAAGAATAACATCTATCCCAATTGGTTAGCAAATGAATACAATTCTTGTTATCAGTAATTATAACCCAAAACAAGCTGCTATAGAGAACCGCTGTCTCAGCAGTTAACAGTACAGAGAGGCCATTTTATTTTAACATAACAAAGAAGCCATTTTATTCACCTTAGCAGTAACATAAAAGAAGAAACCCCTTACACATCTCCTCCCTGACAATCAACACTGGTGTACCTCAGGGGTGTGTGCTTAGCCCACTGCTCTACTCTCTATATACACATGACTGTGTGGCTAGGTATAGCTCAAATACCATCTATAAATTTGCTTATGATACAATCATTGTTGGTAGAATCTCAGATGATGATGAGAGGGCGTACAAGACTGAGATATGCCAAACTAGCGGAATGGTGCCACAGCAACAATCTGGTACTCAACGTCAGTAAGACGAAAGAGCTGATTGTGGACTTCAGGAAGGGTGAGATGAAGGAACACATACCAATCCTCATAGAGGGATCAAAAATGGAGAGAGTGAGCAGTTTCAAGTTCCTAGGTGTCAAGATCTCTGAGGATCCAACCTGGTCCCAACATATCGATATAGTTTAAAAGAAGGCGAGACAGCAGCAATACTTCATTAGGAGTTTGAAGAAGAGATTTGGCATGTCAATAAATACACTCACAAACTTCTATAGTTGCACCGTGGACAGCATTCTGACAGGCTGCGTTACTGTCTGGTATGGAGGGGCTACTGCACAGGACTGAAAGAAGCGGCAGCGGGTTGTAAATTTAGTCGGCTCCATCTTGGGCACTAGCCTACAAAGTACCCAGAACATCTTTAGGGAGTGGTGTCTCAGAAAGGCAGCATCTATTATTAAGGACCTCCAGCACCCAGGGCATGCCCTTTTCTCATTGTTACCATCAGGTAGGAGGTACAGAAGCCTGAAGGCACACACTCAGTGGTTCAGGAACAGCTTCTTCCCCTCTGCCATCCAATTCCTAAATGGACATTGAATCTTTGGACACTACCTCACTTTTTTAATATACAGCATTTCTGTTTTTGCACGTTTTTTAAAATCTATTCAATATACGTAATTGATTTACTTGTTTATTTATTATTTTTTCTATTCAATATACGTACACTGTAATTGACTTATTTATTTATTATTATTGTTATTTTATTTTGTTTTTTTTAATATATTATGTATTGCATTGAACAGCTGCTGCTAAGTTAACAAATTTCATGACACATCCTGGTGATAATAAACCTGATTCTGATTCTGATCTTGTAGTGCAGTTAGAGATTGGCAGGTATGACGTAGTGGGCATCACAGAGACGTGGTTGAAAGAAGATCATAGTAGAGATGTTAACATATAAAAGCATACTTTGTATCGAAAGGACAGGCAGGAAGGCAAAAAGGGTGGGATGGCTTTGTTGGTAAAAAATGAAATCAAATCCTTAGAAAGAAGTGACATAGAATCAGAAGATGTAGAATCCTTGTGGATCGAGTTAAGAAACCGCAAGGATAAAAACACCTTAGTGACAGTTATATACAGACCCCCGAACAGAAGCCACGGAGTGGGATATAAATTTCAATGGGAAATAGGAAAGGCATGCAATAAGGGCAATGTTATCATTGTCTTGGGGAATTTCAATATGTAGTTAGACTGGGAAAATCAGATTGGTTCAGGATCACAAGAGAGTGAATTTGCAGAATGCCTGTGAGATGGCTTTGTAGAGCAGCTTGTGGTTAAGACCACTAGGACAAGGGCAAGTCTGGAATGGGTATTGTGCAAATAATCTGTCATAATTAAGATAAAGGAACTGTTAGGAGGCAGTGATCATAATATGATAAAATCCACCCTTCAGTTTGAGAGGAAGAATATTAAGTCAGATGTATCAGTATTATTGTGGAGTAAGAGGAATTACAGAGGCATGGAAGAGGAGCTCGTCAAAGTTGATATGAAGGTTACACAGGCAGGATTGACTGCAGGGCAACAATAGTTGGAGTTCCAGGGGACAAATCAGTATGTGCAGGATACATGTATCCCAAAGATGAATAAGTATTCTAAAGAGAGGATGAGGCAACCATTGGGTGCCGAGGAAAGTCAAAGAAAGCATAAGAGCAAAAGAGAGAGCAAGCAATATAGCAAACAATAGTAGGAAGTTTTGAAAAACTAACAGAAGGCAACTAAAAAAAACACAAAGAGAGAAAAGATGAAATGATGATAAGCTAGCCAAAAATATCAAAAGGAAACCAAATTTTTTTCCAGATATATAAAGAATAAAAGAGAGGCAAGAGTTGATATTAACCACAGGAAAATGACGCTGCAGAGGTGCTAATGGGGAACAAAGAAATGGCAGGCAAATCTTATAAGTAGTTTGCATCAGTAATCACTGTGGAAGACAATGGCAGCAAGTCAGAAATTCAAGAGTCTGAAGGGCAGAAGTGAGTGTAGTTGCTATTACTAAAGAGAAGGTGTTTAGGAAGCTGAAAGTTTTGAAGGTAGGCAAGTCAACTGGACCAAATGGACTACACCCCGGGGTTCTGAAAGAGCTCGCTGAAGAGATTGTCGAGGCATTAGATTCTAGAATGTTTCACTAGATTCTGGAATGGTTCTGTAAGAGTGGAAAATTGTAAATGTCACTCCACACTTTAAGAAAGGAAGGAGGCAGCAGAAAAAAAATTATAGGCCAGTTAGCCTGACTTCAATGGTTAGGAATATGTTGGAGTCCATTTTTAAGGATGATGTTTTGGGGTACTTAGGGGCACATGATAAAACAGGAAAAAGTCACCGTGGTTTCCTTAAGGGGAAATCTTGACTGACAAATCTGGTGGAATTCTTTGAGGAAATAACAGGCAGATTAGACAAAAGAGAGTCAGTGCACGTTGTTCACATGGATTTTCAGAAAGCATTTGACAAGCTGCCACACATGAGGCTGCTTAACAAGATAAGAGTCCATGGTATTACAGTAAAGATACGAGCATGAATAGGTGGTTGTCTGTTTGTCAGGAGGCAAAGAATCTGAATAAGGGGGGCCTATTCTGTTTGGTTGCTGGTGTCAAGTGTTGATCCATGCAGGGTTCAGTATTGGGACCGCTTCTTTTCATCTTATATGTAAATGATTAGGATGACGAAATTGATGGCTTTGTGGCCAAGTTAGCAGATGATAAAAAATAGGTGGAGGGGTAGGTAGTGTTGAGGAAGCAGGGAGTTTGCAGAAGGACTTATACAGATTGGGAGAATGGGCAAAGAAGTGGAAGATGGTAGGGAAGTGTATGGTCATGCACTTTGGTAGAAGGAATAAAGGCCGCAGACTATTTTCTAAACAGGGAAATATTCAAAAAATCAGAAGTACAAACAGATTTGGGAGTACTTGTGCAGGATTGCCTAAAGTTAGCATGCACAGGGGTCCCCAACCTTTTTTGCACCACGGACCGGTGTAATATTGACAATATTCTTGTGGACCGGCCGACCAGGGGGGTGGGTTGTGTTCAAGTAGGGTTAAACTCACTTCAACATGTCTTTTACAGTTATATAACCATATAACAATTACAGCATGGAAACAGGCCATCTCGGCCCTTCTAGTCCGTGCCGAACTCTTATTCGCACCTAGTCCCACCGACCTGCACTCAGCCCATAACCCTCCATTCCTTTCTTGTCCATATAGCTATCCAATTTAACTTTAAATGACAACATCGAAACTGCCTCAACCACTTCTGCTGGAAGCTCGTTCCACACAGCTACCACTCTCTGAGTAAAGAAGTTCCCCCTCAAGCTACCCCTGAACTTTTGCCCTTTAAATCTCAACTCATGTCCTCTTGTTTGAATCTCCCCCACTCACAATGGAAAAAGCCTATCCACGTCAACTCTATCTATCCCCCTCATAATTTTAAATACCTCTATCAAGTCCCCCCTCAACCTTTTACATTCCAAAGCATTAAGACCCAACTTGTTCAACCTTTCTCCGTAACTTAGGTGATGAAACCCAGGTAACATTCTAGTAAATCTTCTCTGTACGCTCTCTATTTTGTTGACATCTTTCCTATAATTTGGTGACCAAAACTGTACACAATACTCCAAATCTGGCTTCACCAAAGTCTTGTACAATTTCAACATCACATCTCAACTCCTATACTCAATACTCAGATTTATAAAGGCCAGCATACCAAAAGTTTTCTTCACCACCCTACCCACATGAGATTCCACCTTCAGGGAACTATGCTCCATTATTCCTAGATACCTCTGTTCCACTGCATTCTTCAATGCCCTAACATTTACCATGTATGTCCTATTTTGATTAGTCCTACCAAAATGTAGCACCTCACATTTATCAGCATTAAACTCCATCTGCCATCTTTCAGCCTACTCTTCTTACTGGCCTAAATCTCTCTGCAAGCTTTGAAAACCTACTTCATTAGCAACAACTCCACCTATCTTAGTATCATCTGCATATTTACTCATCCAATTTACCACCCCATCATCCAGATCATTAATGTATATGACAAATAACATTGGACCCAGTACAGATCTCTGACGCACACCACTAGTCACCGGCCTCCAATCTGACAAACAGTTATCCACCACTACTCTCTGGCGTCACCCATCCAGCCACTGCTGAATCCATTTTACTACTTCAATATTAATACCTAACGATTGAACCTTCCTAACCACCCTTCCATATGGGACCTTGTCAAAGGCCTTATTGAAGTCCATATAGACAACATCCACTGCTTTACCCTCATCAACATTCCTAGTAACCTCTTCAAAAAGTTTAGTAAGATTTGTCAAACATGACCTTCCCCGCACAAATCCATGTTGACTTTTCCTAATCAGACTCTGTCCATCCAGAAAACTATATATGCCATCTCTAAGAATACTTTCCATCAATTTACCCACCACTGATGTCAAACTCACAGCCCGATAATTGCTAGGCTTACTCTTAGAACCCTTTTTAAACAATGGGATAACCTGAGCAATATGGCAATCCTCCGGCACCATCACTCTTTCTAATGACATTTGAAATATTTCTGTCAGAGCCCCTGCTATTTCCATACTAACTTCTCTCAAGGTCCCAGGGAATATCCTGTCAGGACCTAGAGACTTATCCACTTTTGTATTCCTTAAAAGCTCCAGTACTTCCTCTTCTTTAATCACCATAGTTTCCATAACTTCCCTACCCGTTTCCCTTGTCATACACAATTCAATATCCTTCTCCTTAGTGAATACCAAAGAAAAGAAATTGTTTAGACTCTCCCCCATCTCTTTTGGCTCCACACATAGCTGTCCACTCTGATTCTATAAGGGACCAATTTTATCCCTCACTATCCTTTTGCTATTAATATAATGGTAGAAACCCTTGGGACTTATTTTCACCTTAGTTGCCAAAGCAACCTCGTATCTTCTTTTAGCTTTTCTAATTTCTTTCTTAAGATTTTTTTTACGTTCTTTATATTCCTCGAGCACCTCATTTACTCCATGCTGCCTATATTTTTTGTAGATATCTCTCTTTTTCAGAACCAAGTTTCCAATATCCCTTGAAAACCATGGCTCTCTCAAACTTTCAACCTAACAGGAACATAAAGATTCTGTTCTCTCAGAATTTCACCTTTAGATGACCTCCATTTCTCTATTACATTCTTCCCATAAAACAAATTGTCCCAATCCACTCATTTTAAATCCTTTTTAGGGTTGCCAACTTTCTCACTCCCAAATAAGGGACAAAAGTACCAGTCAAATACGGGACATTTGTGTTTACCCCGAGAAAGACTACCATGACCATGAAGCCTTGCGAGGGCACCTGTGTGCGCATGTATGTACATGCCGATTTTTTTCCCCACAAATTGGTTTTTGCTTAATCTTTCCGACTACACTGTGCATACATTATTTCTATTTAGGCTTTATGTGTTATTTGGTATGATTTGGTAGATTATTTTTTGGGTCTGGGAACGCTCAAAAATTTTTCCCATATAAATTAATGGTAATTGCTTCTTCGCTTTATGCCATTTTGGCACAAATGGTTTCATAAGAATGCTCTACCTTAGCAGGGGAAATACGAGACAAGGGCGGTACCGTATGGGACAAACCAATTTAGCCCAATATACGGGATGTCCCGGCAAATACGGGACAGTTGGCAACCCTATATTCAAGTTCAACAGTGCGTGATAGGGAATAAGGAAAGGTGCAGCTCATTCATATCATTTCTTCGCGGCCCGGTACCAGTCCGTGGCCCAGTGGTTGGGGATCGCTGAGCTAGCAGCTTGAGTCAGTTTAGAAGAATGTGGGGGGATCCCATTGAAACTTCTTGAATATTGAAAGCCCTAGACAGATTGGATGTAGGGAGGAAGTTTCCTCTAGTGGGCCAGTCTAGGACCAGAGGGCGTAGCATCAGAACTGAGGGACATTCATTTACAACAGAAATGAAAAAGAGTTTCTTTATCCAGAGAGTGATGAATCTGTGGAAATCATTTCTCTGGATGGCTGTGGTGGCCAAGAGATTGAATATATTTAAAGCAGAGGTTGATGGGTTCTTAGTTAGTTGGGGCTTCTAAGGTTACCAGGACAAATCAGGAAAAGGAAGGAAAATTGAGTAGAGAGGGATCATAAATCAGCCATGATGAAAGGCAGAGCAAACTTGATGGGGCGTAGCCTAATTCTGCTCCAATGTCTTATGGTCTTATGAGCTAAACATTATAATTGTACCCGCCTTTCCTTGTCCTTTGACAGCTCATTCAACATGTCCACAAACTTCTATATGAAATCTTGCCCCTCAGACCACCTTTAAATCTTTCCTCTTTTACCATAAATCTAGGCCTTCTGGATTTAAGCTTTCCGATTCTGTGAATATCTACATTATTGTCAGTCATGAAGACAGAGTCTTGATGCACAGTTCCAACTCAATGCATTGTGGTTCATTTTCTCCCACAGATTCTGCTCAATTGACTGAGTTCCTCCAGCAGACTGATCATTGCATTGACAACTATATTGTCCAGTTGGATTGAATCTTCAATGTGCTTCTCACTGCGCCCAGTTTGGATTTTGCTTAGATACTTAGCTCCTGATAAAGCCCTCAGTCTGGCTGCCATCTTTTGTGCCAGTGTGGTGGCAGTGTATGCCATCTATGTATTGAGATGACTGCCTGAAATGTATGGACATAGGCTACTTGAAGAGTACTCTTCACCAAAAAGATCGAGTGTAATAAAGAACAACACCACTTATAGTTTCTGTACACCATCAAATGTTGGTCATTTGTCCTAGTGTCACCTTATATGCCTTCTGTCTGAAGATTTGTTTCTTCATATTTCTGGGACCATTGCTACATTCAGCAAATTACATTTAGATGGTTGTTTTAGTTATTGATGAGATAATCATGAGACAGGGCTTTCTGCTGTTGGTATATTAAACCTATATTTTTACATTATACTTACTGTGTGACTGGTTAATTATAGAGCAATACACTTCGCAGGTTTAATCTGTCAGTTAAAATCTGAACCTCGATTAACCTTACAAGTATAATACATAAACATCAACCAAGTTGCTGTGTTCGAGACAAAAGACAATATATTCAGTAATGAATTGTCTCTCAGTACTGTATTAAAGTATCATTCTCCTTTGTCAACTAACACACTGATCTGGGACTTGAACCAATAATCTGCTAACTCCAAAAGGAAAACTGCATCAACTGAGCCAATCGTATCCTGTTCTAGAAAGTCAGCCCTTGGCTTCATGGATGTCCTTACTGTTTCACAAGACACCTAAAAGCAGAGGAGACTAAATGTCAAACACTGGTGAGGAAATAATCATCTACTGTCCTCCTTCAGTTGATTAATGAGGACAAAGGCTTGCACAAAGCCCCCTACCCACCGAGTAGACTGCTGGGTCTCAGGCACTCATTCTCTTACAGGAATGTTGTAAATGAGTCCAGAAAAGATTCTTGACACAATATGTAGACTGGCCGATGAGTGAAAAGGCCATACTGGATCTGGTATGAGGTGATGAACTTAGTCAGACAACAGATCTCTCAGTGGTGAGCAGCCCTGAGACAATGATGTCAAATACCTTACCTTTAGCATAGCTTTGGGCAGGAGCAGATGTTATGGAAAGTATTTAATTGGGGAAGCGTGAATTATGATGTTATTAGGCAGGATCTTGGGAGCACAAATTGTGACATATATACTCAGGGAAATGTACAAAAGAAATGTGGAATTTACTTAGGAAGCACTTACATGGGGTTCTGCATAGGTTTGTCCCACTAAGCCATTAAAAGGGTGTTAGGGTAAAGGAACCATTAGTCACGAAGAAGCTTAAGAAGGGATTTAGATGACATGAGAAAGCCTTGGTGAATAATATCAAGGAAAGCCCTCAAGGAAATTTACACATACATAAAGGACAGGAAGATGACTACAGTGAGGGTAGAACTGATTAGAGATAAAAGAGGAGATGAGTTGGAGTTGGAGGATGTAGGTGAGGTCCCTAATGAATACATTGATTCAGTATTCCCCAGTGAGAAGGACTTCGATGAGTGTGATGACAGTATAGAACAGGCTAATGCACTGAAACATGTCCATGTCAAGAAAGAGGATGTGTTGGAACTTCTGTAAAATGTTAGGGTCAATAACTCCCTGAGGCCAGATAAGATATACCCCAGCGTACTTCAGGAAGTGAGGGAAAAATATTTTGCATGTTTGTTGATGTTCTTTGCATCCTCACTGGCTATAGGAGTAGGACCAGAAATTTGGAGGGTTGCAAATGTTACTCATTTATGCAAAAAAAATTCATAGAACTGTGAATCTTGCTTCAGTAGTGAGCAAATTACTGGAGTGAATTTACATGTATTTGAAGAAACATAGTTGGAATATTTGTGGTCGGCATGGCCTTGTGAGGGGCAGGTCATGCCTGATTGATTTCTTCATGGAAGTTATAAAATAAATTAATGAAGGTAGAACAGTGAATGTGGTGTATATGATTTTTTTAGTGAGGTGTTCGACATGTTTTCCCATGGTAAGCTCATTCAAAAAGTCAGGGGGCATGGGAACCAGAGAAAGTTAGAAGTGTGGATTCAGAATTGGTCACAGAAGGCAGAAGATGGTCGTAGATAGAATGTATTCTGTCTGGTTGTTAGTGACTTGTGGTGTTCTGCAGGGATCTGTTTTGGGAAGTCCATTCTTTGTGATTTTTTTAAATGACTTGGATGAAGAAAAACAAGGGTGGATTAGTATGTTTGCAGATGATACTATGTTTGACAGTGTTGTGGGCAGTGTAGAAGGTGTATGTTACAATGGGACATTGACAGCATGCCGAGCCAGGCTGAAATTTGGCAGATGAAGGTCAATCTGGAAAAGTGTGAAGTGAAACATCTTGGAATGTCAATCTTTCAGGCAGAGTACAAGGTTAATAGCAGTGTGGGTGAACAACTAGATCTTGGGGTCCTTTTCCATAGATTTCCTCAAAGTTACTGTGCAAGTTGATAGGATGGATAAGAAGGCATATAGTGTTTTGCACTTCATTAGTCAGGGGTTAGAGTTCATGAGCCACAAGGTAATGCTGTAGCTCTATAAAACTCTGGTGCTTACTGTTATAAAGCCTCCATTTTAATAAATACTTTTACCTTTAAAATACTTGTTCCTTCTTTTAAATCCTTCCCAGAAGTTTGCTCCTGATTCACCTGCACTTACTTCCAGCCCAAGAAACCTCTGATGTATTTGCCACATTCACGTTCAGGTCTTTTAATCCCTCTATAGGTCTATAAATACATTTTGGCAAACATTCCTTCAAAGTTGACAAGGTTGAAAGCTTTGGAATATCCTTCTTATGAATGTTCATCTCTATTTAACATTCCTCCTTCAAAGCGTCCTTTAAAACCTCCACATTTGACAAATTTTTGGTCACCTGTGCTAAGAACTCACTTTGTGGTTCAGAATTGATATTTTGTTTGATGACACCGTATAGGCGTGTCTCAGGATGTTTCATTTTGTTTTGATGATGTTCTCCTGATTTTATTTTATGCCCAGCCAAACTTTCAAGGGTAGTGTGGGTTAAGTTATGGAGGTTGGCAGGCAGTAACTGTTTAAGATCTAGAGAAAAAAACAAGAAGATTGCATTGGCATCATGGTAATTAAGCATCAAAAATGAAGGGAAAACTTCAAAGGAAGCTCTTGGAGAGTCAAAATGTGAGGTTCAATGATTGGTGAAAGGAGGCCTTTGTCAAATTTGGGGAACTATCAGAATAGAGGGTTAATGACTTAGGAAGAAATCAACCCTTGTCTTATTCCAAAGATAGTAATGGTTGGTGTAATAGAGGAGGGAGAGAGTTGCCATGGCATCAAAATGTGTTCTCACTAATTTTGTTGCAGGATGAACGTTTACTGAATGAAATATTTTTTGGGGAGAAACTGACATTGCGCGCATGTGTGTGTGTGTGTGTGTGTGTGTGTGTGTGTGTGTGTGTGTGTGCGCGCGCGCGTGTGTGTGTGTGTGTGTGTTGCAGTTTAATTATGCAATTTTGAGTAAAAGCAATAGATACCTTCCCACTCCTTTAAAAACACATCAGGGACTTATAACTAATATATATTAGTAACTGAAATAGTAGAGTCCTATTCCTTTGTGACTGTTATGCATACTGAGGGATTTTCCAGATAAAACTCTACCTCTTCTCTATCATTTTTTTCTCGCTATCTAATTTTGCTTCCTTTATATTTTCTGCAGCTAATAAAACATACTTCACTCCATTCCTATTTACTATTCGTTTCTTTCTCTATGAATGAATTTCATTGGATAAATTGCACCAGTAGCTTCATTCATTGTCAATTCAACTATTCCTTTACACTTACATAATTTACAACACAAAAGGCATTTGAGTGTTAAATCTCTCAAACTGGTACATGTGATTTTGACTGTTTCTGAGAATTTTGGATTTTTTTTTGATATGTTGGTACATTGTACTAGCTAGGCAGCACTAAGATCAGTACTATACTTCAATACTGAACTCAAAACAATACAAATTCCTTCAAACAAGATAGCAACACAGAATGCTTTGTGCCCAGCATGGGATTATAAATGATTCTGACTTTCCAAACTCACACTCACTCCACAATATCTCTGGCAATAAGCAAATACACTAAAAGCATCAGTGCAGAAAATCAGGTCCACTAGCATCTTGTGCATTTATCATACATAAACATGATGCTATTTGGGTGAAATCCTACACGTGTTCTTATTTCTGAGTAATAATATTCTCAAAGAGAAATTGGTCCATGAACTTTGTTCAGTTCATCACAGGACAGCTGATTTTTTTTCCAATATTGCTCATGGTCCGAATGAATTTATAAACTTTGGACACACATTCTCTCCCTTACGGAATAAATTGGATCATCTGGGAACAACTTGGTTAGACCACAATTGGAGTATTGAGTGCAATTCGCACTTCAGGAAGGCTGTGGAGGCTTTAGAGAGGGTGCAGAAATGGTTCACCGGAATGTTGCCTGAATCGGAGTTTATTAGCTACAAGATGAGGTTGGACAAACTTGATTGTTTACTCTGGAGTGGCAGAAGCTGAATGGTGACCTGATCAAAGTACAGTATATAAAATCATGAGAGCCAGAAGCAGGATAAACGTCAGAGACTTTTTTCCCTAGGGTGGAAATGTCGAATATTAGAGGCCATAGGTTTAAGATGCGAGGAGAATGTTTAAAGGAGAGATGTTAGTTCTTTTCACACAGAGAGTAGCAGGCGCCTGAACCATGCTGTCAGGGGAGGTGGTGGAAGAGATATGATAATAGCATTTAAGAAGCATTTAGACAGACATAGGCACAAGTATAGAATCTAGTGAAGTGGGATTAATTGAATTGGGCATCATGGTCAGTGCAGACAGAGCGGGCCAAAGTCCTGTTTATATGTTGTACTGTTGTATATTCTGGGTCTTATGACTTTGCTGAACAGTCAAAGAAAGCTGAAAGCACATTATCCTTTGTGATGTCTGTTAAAGTTTTCCCACTCTGAAGTCAGTGCTGTCCACAGTATCTGCCAACCTTAGTATCTATATTCCGAATGGTTGAAATCTTCCCACTGATTTTCCCTTCACTGGATGCACATTCTACAACTCCAGAGCCCTTTGTCACTGAGCAGCGGAGTGGGTTTGCTCGTGGTTTAGCATTTGGTCAAAACAGAGCATCTCCTCGGTGGAGATTCCTACACTTACAGGATATGCCATTTGGCAGTGTTCTTCTCATGTTGCCACTGGGGAGAGCCTCTACAAGGAACGGTATCCTCCTAATAATGAATACAGCAAAGACAAAGCACTTACAAACAAGAGAAAATCTGCTGATGCTGGAAATCCAGGCAACACACACAAAGTACTGGAGGAACTCAGCAGGCCAGGCAGCATCTATGGAAAAGAGTATTGTTGACATTTCAGTTTGAAACCTTTCAGCAGGACTCAAAACTGAAGGGTTTCATCCCAAAACATCAGCAAGACATAGTGGTTCCTATCTTCTTATACATCTGACAATAGTAACAATGTAAATCTAGCTTTCACACTGGATTTTAGGTGTAAGCTACCATAAGTTGTTTCTGACATATATTCTGACAGAATACGTCAGAGCCCTTTATGAAGCACAGTGCAACTGATCACTGGACATAGGAATACAAAAACTCATGAGAGTGGGGCCACACATCTGCCCTTACTGCTTAAACCAAGAGAGACAAATGCCTCGCTTATTTATACATTCCCTTCACACAGCAGTGCAAGACATAGTGGGAAGCTTTGTTGATGCCTGGTGTTCTGGTGTGGAAGGACCAACGAAAAGCTATTCAGTGGTCACTTTGGCCTCATTGCTCACAGGTGCATCTGTCCAAAACTGACTCTTGCAGCTCTAGCTGCAACAGCTGGCAGATCTTTGTGATCATCTCCTTCAAGAACCTCTCTCTCAATTTGCATTCTTTCTCAGGAGGATATAGATCACAGAATAGAGGTCAAGGTCCCAAGGTCGGTGAAGTTACATCCTTAGATTATGCTAGTAGCACAAATGACACATTTCATTGTATGATGTATCAGTTTTGATGTACACATGATAAAAAATCTAATCTAACCCTTTAGGTTCAGAGCCCTTCTCATCTTCCAACACAAAATACTCAATAGTATCTCTCTCCCTCTTCGCTACTTATTATGAGGTCCCCGCAGGTTGCAGCCATCCCAGCGTGGCTCAGGCAGGCAGAGGTGGAAACCAGTCAGTGGCAGGTAAATACTGACAACACCAGCTCAATAGTCATTGAAGCAGATTACCACATTTTTCTCAGGCACCAGTAAAATTGCACCATGCTTGAAGCAGGTGGGAACCTAAGACTGCCAAAACAAGAGGTTAAAGTGATCAGTGAGAACTCCAGCCAGTTTATCAGCACAGGTCTTTAGGATTTGGCCAGGGACCCTGTCTGGGCTGCATGTTTTCTGTGAGTTCACCCTCCTGAAGGATGCTCTCACATCAGCATCAGAGACAGAATTCACAGGGTCATCAGGGGCTGTGGGAGTGTATGATGATTGCCCATGTTTTGACAATCAATGCAAGCATGAAAGACATTGAGCTCATCTGAGAGTGAAGCCTTGTTGTCACCTATTTCGCTTAGTTTCGTTCTGAAGGAGGTGATAGCATTCAAGCCCAGTCACAGCTGTTGAGTATCGTTCAGTGATTCTGGTTTGGTCTGGAATTGCCACTTCACACATGAGATGGTTTTCTGGAAATCGTGCTTGGATCTCTTGTATTTTGCTTGATCGCCAGTCCTGAATGCCACTTACCTGGCCCGCAGCAATTTGTGGATCTCATGGTTCATCTAATTCTGGATGGGGAGGACTTCAAAGGATTTTCGGGGACACTCATCTATGACTATTTTTATAAAGTTCATACATAAATACAGTGAAGTAACCATATATAACCATATAACAATTACAGCACAGAAACAGGCCATCTCGGCTCTTCTAGTCTGTGCCAAACACTTACTCTCACCTAGTCCCACCGACCTGCACTCAGTCCATAACCCTCCATTCCTTTCCTGTCCATATAGCTATCCAATTTAAAGTAGTACAAAGGAAAAAAAGTACTGAATGCAGAACGTAGTATTATAGTTACAGAGGAAATATAGTTCATGTAGACAGATAAGGTAAGATGATGAGACTTAGAGATCAAGAGTTCATCTTTATCATGCCAGAAATCTGTTCAAGTGTCTTATAAGTCTAGGATAGAAGTTGTCCTTAGGCCTTGTGATGTGTGTTTCAGCCTGGTTGTACGTGTTTGAGTCAAATCCTCTAATTACATTTCTTGTACTCAGAGATTACTTTGAAAACTTTTCGGGTAACTCATCAAGCTTGATGTAACAAACTTGCAAAGATCTCATGATGTGGGGGAGGAGAGAGTGAGATGCCAGTGAGCAGGCTGCAATGGTAGAAGAGGCCAGAAGATGAGAAGGGCTCTGTACTTGAAGGTATATTCTCCAATCTGGGATCCTTATCTTTCCGAGGAAGAACATGAAAGGAGAGGGAGGTCTTTAAAGGAGATGACCATCAGGACCCCCACCTGCAGCAGGGGGAACTGTAAAAACTCACCTGTGAATGATGGTGACCATTGAATTGTTTGTTTATTGTTCCTCCCACGCAGGAGTGCCAGGTATCACATGCATGACAGTTTGGGGTAACTGACTAATTGAGAGAGGCATTCATCTTCCTTGGTTTGGCCAGAAAGTGCAGATGCCCCACTGACATCATGAGTTTCCCAGAATCAGATCTGTGATGCATAGTCTCAATTGCTGAGATTAGTGTCACCTTACTGTGCTACTTTCAATAGTATCTCTGATTGGAGCCGCATCGGTGGCAGACACACCCCACAGATCACAGCTGTACAGGACAGAGGGAACCAATAAATCTGTTCAGCTCCCCGAAGGCTCTTTTGGGACCCAGGAGCCAAAGGCAGCAGGTAACCCAACAAAACAATATGTGTTTTGTCAAATGTCCTGTATGTTAAACATAATTTATGTACTGACCTGTATAACTTCTAGTCAGAGCTTTTCCTCTGAATTTTGGGCTTATATTGTTTACCTCCTCCATGTTTTATTATAAAATACTTCCAGTGATTTAAAACTTAGCTCTATGCACTTGACAAAAGCAACTTGGGAATAAAATTTCAGAATAGATATACTGTAGTAGAGAATGGTAGGATGATTGCAAAACTCTGTTTGCACTGTTCACAAAGCAGAGTTTGTAGGTAGTCTCTTTCAAAGATCTATCTGCTTAAGATCACAATGATTCAACCTCGACAGTCCTTTGAGAATTCCCAAGGTTCATAATGTCTGGCTACGTAACAAATTTTCCTGAAGGATAGGATGTGGAACAGTTTCTATTGACTCCAATTTTACTGCTATTTACCTTGAGAATGTTCTAAATTTATTGTGATCCTCTCAGGGATTGAAAAACAGAATGGATTTTTAATTTGGAGCTGTGTGTGAATCTAGCAGCTTGAAGAATATTGGTGGCCTGGTTGTGGTGGGAATTTGATGGGGAATATTAGAGCATGAGATTATTAGATTACCTGTCCATCTTTCAAAAACTTAATGGCTGATCTGTCCAGGCCTCATCTCTGTGCCTGTTCCCCATAGCCTTCAGCTCCCTGGTCTTTCAAACATCTATCTGCCTTCTCCTTAAAATCCCAATTATTCAGCCTCCACAGGCATCTGAGAATTCCAGAGATTCACCACATCTTCACAAGAAATTCCTTGGCACCCACAATGAAATTTGTAGAGAAAAATAAAACACAGTGGGCCCTATATATTAATGAGAGTGATGTTTAAACACATTTTCACATTTAATGGTGCTTACCTAATTGTTTCCTGGAACATTGCCACATGCTTCTGCTGTTCAATGTGTGGGTGACAGATCTTCTTGGTATCAACATCAATCAACTTCTTCTTCTTACAGAGGACATCAAGTGAAGCATCATTAAAGGGTGGTGCAGTATCTGAGCACATTATGACAACTAGTTAGAAGCCCTTGAATGTTGAGTAAATGTTAACCACATTGTGGTCTGTTAGGAAAGCTTCAGATCATGATTAAGGATTAATTATTTTCATAGAGAATTGTGTGTGCTCCCTTGATAACAGGAGATCTGAAGAAGCTTCTTAGATGTCCTCCCAATGAGCTGTTTTTGAGACGATGCCTGTAAAATGCTCTTTCACATAATGCAGCTCTAAAACAATGATTGAAATGAGTGCAGTTGTGATCACAATACTATTATTGTGGTATCAGTTAAGAAAAAAAAATCAGTCAGTATATTTTTTGGATTGACTGCTTCATTAGAACTAACTTACCTGACATTGTCGACATCCTGTTATAAATTCAATAGAAATGAAGAATTTTTATTTCTTCATTCACTCATGTCCTTGTAATCTTTTACTTTCTTTTTAAGATACAAATAGAAATCCCCAATGACGATGCAACAGCCTCTGAAACCCACATCCTCAATTTTTTCCAGAAATTGTTCATAGAATGGAGCTAGCTTATAAGCAGAGAGAATGTACACAATCATGTTGACCCACAATCATGAACATTGATGAAGATTGAAACTTCAGCAGATTAATACTACTTTGCTTTCACAATTTATTTTTATTTCAATATTATTCACCACAACTGTCAATTCAAATCCACCTCAAGAAATTGAACAGGTGATTCCTTTCATATCTAATATTCCCTAGTTCCGCATAATAACTGACACATGTGAAAGCTCAACACAGTATTTGAAGTGTGTCAAGAAGTCTGTGAGAAATCCACAAAGCTGCTTTCTTTGCTTTGGATTGTAGAGCTTATTAAGAGTATTTGATTCACCCAAAACACTGAGGTTGACAACATTATGTTTGAGCAACTTGAAAGTGCTCTGAAGAAACTGTGGCTTGTAAAAGCCCTACTGTAGCCTTTCCATGATGTTTTAAACTATGCCAGCTAGTGGAGTGGTGCCACAGCAACAATCTGGCACTCAACGTCAGTAAGGTGAAAGAGCTGATTGGACTTCAGGAAGGGTAAGATGAAGGAACACATACCAATTCTCACAGAGGGATCAGAAGTGGAGAGAGTGAGCAGCTTCAACTTCCTGGGTGTCAAAGTCTCTGAGGATCTAACCTGGTCCCAGCATATTGATGTAGGCATAAAGAAGGCAAGACAGCGGCTATACTTTATTAGGAGTTTGAAGAGATTTGGCATGTCAACAAATACGCTCAAAAACTTCTATAGTTGCACTGTGGAGAGCATTCTGACAGGCTGCATCACTGTCTGGTATGGAGGGGCTACTGCAAAGAACTGAAAGAAGCTGCAGAAGGTTGTAAATCTAGTCAGCTCCATCTTGGGTACTAGCCTACTAAGTATCCAGGACACCTTTAGGAAGCGGTGTCTCAGAAATGAAGCGTCCATTATTAAGGACCTCCAGCACCCAGGGCATGCCCTTTTCTTACTGTTACCATCAGGTAGGAGGTACAGAAGCCTGAAGGCACACACTCAGCGATCCAGGAACAGCTTCTTCCCCTCTGCCCTCCGATTCCTAAATGGACTTTGAAGCTTAGGACACTACCTCATTTTTTTTAATATACAGTACTTCTGTATTTGCACATTTTTAAAAATAATCTATTCAATATATGTAATTGATTTACTTGTTTATCTATTATGTTTTATTTTTTTCTCTGTCTCTGCTAGATTATGTATTGCATTTAATTGCTGCTGCTAAGTTAACAAATTTCACATCACATGCCAGTGATAATAAACCTGATTCTGATTCTGATCCCTTCTGAAGAAAAGCAGATGCCCTCTCCATTACTTCAGCAACAATTTCACCCCATTCAGCAACGTGACAGCAGTTACATGGATGGACTGGAGAAGCTGAGGCACTTTTTCCTCAGAACAAAGGAGGACTGGCAGACATCTGTTGAGATGTTTAAAATCCTCCAATGGCCCAGAAAGAGCAGACTGTGAGAGACTGTTACCAAGAATCATAATAAAGTGGGTTGACAAAACAATCAAATATAATGTGAAAATGAAATTCTTTTTATGCAATGTGGTTAGAATCTGGAATACACAATTGAAAGATTCAAGTATAGAATTCAAAAGAGGGATGGATAAGAACCAAGTGAGAGAAAAAAAGCATGTGCAATTTTATTTGGAGAGAGCAGGGGAGTGTGACCAGTTGGAATACCCTTGCACAGATCTGCCACAGACTCAAGGGCATAATTCCTGTCATCTAGTTTTTTTCTGCAAAATGATATTTTATTTCTCTACAGCAAAATTGTCAAAATAATTTTACTGTCTTCTGACTTCTCTTTTCTCTCCAGTAATGTTGCTGGTTTGAAAATATTTCAGCAAGGCCCTCTGAGAAACCTCTTCAGATCTCCTGATCTATATTTAACTATGAAGCTGCAGTTGGTTATCATGTATTTGGGTTCTCTGCTATAAGTAGAGAACTTAAAGAAACCTCTCTTATGGTGTCAGCTGACGGATTAAAACAAGGCATGTCATAGACAACAGCGCCAGAGCTAATTACATGAATCTTAGGGTGAAAGGTACCCCAATCCTTACCCAAAATAACAGCTTCACTTAGTGGTTAATGTGCAAGAGACACCATACAAAATGCGTCTACTACACTGGCAAGTAAGTTTCCATTGGTGGGGGGCGGAATTTAACCCCTAAGTGAGTGTTATGTAGAAATGTAACTAATGTCGGATTCTGAGACAAGTAATTTTTGAAGGCACCTTGTGAGTTTAATAGAATTTCTGTGATGATCAGGTTACAATAATTGTCAAGGGGTCAGGATGATAATTTATATCATTCAGGTGCTCCGAAGATGATCTTACTCAATGTTGGCATTACCACTGGTTAGCTGGATCTCCTGGGCAACTGGGGACAACAATCACTAGGTAGAGTGGTTAAGTTATTCTCCAGTAATTGTCAGCTGATACTTCCCTCCATCCCTCAAAGCAAACCTGACATCCTCCTCTGCCTTTTCAAAATCCTCTGTGGCACACAATTCCCTCTATCCTAGCCTCAATTGTCATCCTTCCACAATCAGTGTTTTTCTTGCTTTCTTTTTGCACTACTTTTTTGTTCAATTTATATATACAGTATATAGATAGATAGAGATAGATAGATACTTCACTGATCTGAAAGAAAATTACAATGTCACGGTTGTATTAAAAGTGCACAGATGTACAAATATTAGAAGAGAAGTAAGAAAGAATAAAACAATAAGTTATCTTAAAATAAGATGTACAAGGTTATATGTCAAAGATTACAAGATTTACAAGTTCACACTGATAAGATGGTCGTGCAAGAATTACCATAATATTATGCAGTAATGGGTGCACATTCACACCGTCCAGTTAAGAAGTGATAGTATTATTGCACAGTATTGCACAGAATGTCTGCGATAGCAGGTTGTGATAAACAGAGCTAAAAAGAGTTTAAACAGAGCTCTGGTAAGCAGAGGTTAAAAACAGTCTAACAGGATGGGGTCATCACTTCCCCAGCTATAGGTTGACTCATTATAGAGCCTAAGGTAAGAATGACCTCATATAGCACTCTTTGGAGTGGTGCAGTTGTAATAATGTATTACTGAAAGTGTTCCTCTTCTCAGCCAAGGTGGTATGCAGACATTGATAAACATTGCTCAGAATTGCCGGGATTTTTGAAGGGTCCTTTGTTCTAACACAGTCTCCAGTATCTCCAGTTTGACTCCTATAACAGAGTTTATTCAGCCTGTTGGCATCATCCATGTTGATGCCATTGCCCCAGCACAACACTGCATAGAAAACTGTACCTGCAGCAACAGACTGGTAGAACATGTGAAGGAGAGGCCTACATACTCCAAAGGACCTCAGTCTCCTCAGAAAGTGAGGCAACTCTGGCTCTCCTTGTCAACAGCCTCTGTATTGGTATTCCACTCAAGTCTGTCATCCAGGTGCACCCCAGGTACTTGTATGTCCTCATCACATCCACGTCCTCATGATTAATAGTAACAGGGAGCAGTGCAGGCCTAGTCTTCCTAAAGTTCATCACCATGTCCTTTGTCTTACCAATGTTGAGCTGCAGATGATTCAGTTTGCACCATTTGACAAAGTCCTCCAGGGCCCTATATTCATCCTCCCATCCACTCTTATACACCCAACTATTGCTGAGTCATCGGAGAATTTCTGCAGATAACATGACTCAGTGTTGTACCTAAAGTCTGAGGTATACAGAGTAAACAAGAAGGGAGCCAATACAGTCCCCTGTGGGGCCCCAGTGCTGCTTATAGCCACATCTGACACTGAGCTCTGAAGCCACACAAACTGCCCTGCCGGGCAGGTAGTCCATTATCCAGGATACAGTGAAAGTGCCGACCTGCATTGAACGGAGCTTTTTCCCCAGCAGCAAGGACTATGTGGTATTCCAGGCACTTTTGAAATCAAAAAAACATGATCCTCACAGTGCTACCCTGCTTATCCAAATGGGTGTAGGTTTTGTTCAGTAGATAGATGACTGCATCGCTGATTTCAATGTGCTCCTGGTAGGCAAACTGCAAGGGATCAAAGGCTGATCTGACCAGGGGTCAGAGGTGAGCCAGGACCAGCCTCTCTAGGGTCTTCATGAAGTGTGAGGTCAGGGCCACTGGATGGTAGTCAATTAAGATTTACGGTTCACCCTTCTTGGGTATTGGGACCACAAATGATGCTTTCCACATGGTCAGACCCTTTCCAGGCTGAGACTCAGATCGAAAATGCATAGAGAACTCCACACAACTGCTCAGCACACTCCTTCAGGATCTTGGGATTCACACCATCCAGTCCTGATTCCTTGCCGTGCCTGAGTTTCCCCAGAGCCCTTCTCACCTGCTCAGTAGTGAAGCTGAGTCCATGATGAGTGGGGACTTGGTGGAAAGTTGGTGGGGGGTGCCAGGGGAGGTAAAGATCAGGACAATAGCAGTTGGTATATGGAGGTGTGGATGGTGGGTGCAGGACAAGGAGGGGATTTAGACAGAGGGAGCATGTGTTGTTTATCCACATGTTGAACTGGAGGGGGTAAGAGGGAGGAGGGAAGGCGTTCGTGCTAAGGGAAAATTGGGTGCCTCGGCACCTGGGCTGGTATGCTGGGGGCAGGGTGTGTGTGATATCATTGCAGTATTGAGAGACTATATCGGGAAGGTGGAATGTAGACAACGAGCATTATAGCATGGCTGAACTTGCATGGTAGATAAGGACACAAACTCATAGCAAGCAGTTCGATGTCCGGACTGCAGATTCGTTCTTTCACAGAAATGTGACCAGGGCTACTCCTCTGTTGTTCACAAGCACAACAAGCCCACCTCCCTTCCTCTTACCACACTGCTGATAAACTCTGTCTGCTTGCAGCATCGCAAACCCATTCACAGTAACACTGGAATCCAGGATTTGCTCCTGTAGCCATGTCTCAGTGAAACATATAATGCTGCACTCCCGATATTCGTTCTGTGTCCTTGTGAGTATTGCTAGTTCCTCCATTTTAATTGCCAGCAACCTTACATTCCCTATAATGATAGACGGGAGATATGATTTATATCTCCGTCTCTTGTTGTGCCATTTTTTACTTGATCTGCAGCCTCGGTATCTCTGTCTCAGCTTATCCACAATATCGAGCTTTTGCTGGTCAGACAAAGGCTGCTTCCCAGCTGTTAGTAGCTGCTCCCTCATAGAAATAATGATTGCCTCTGCTACTGTAGTCACAGCACTTGATGGAATAAAGTATCCCGAGAGCCAGAAGGATGATCAATATGTTCTTAAACAGATTAATGTCCATTGTTAATTCTCAGTGCTGCTAGCCAGTGCAAATAAAAAAAGAAAGAAACATGTTAAATAGCATTAAGACAAACAAACGCACAGAGCTACTGGAACGTGCTGCTGCCTCACATGGCAACCACAGCAGAGCAAATGTATATACTTCTTATTGTAATTTATAGTTTGTTTTACTATGTGTTGCAGTGGACGGCTGCTGCAGAAAAAATATATTTCAGGCATATAGTATGCAGTGATATTAACCCTGACCTGATTCTCCTCCCTAACCTCTCCAGTACCCCTGTGGATGCAGACACCATCATTATCTACCTCTACTCACTCTCAGACACCTAAAACAAAGTTTGCCCTCTTTTATTCCTTTTATGTAGACTATTCCAATATCAAGTAATCTGCCTCTCAATTGGCTGGGATTTCCATAGATCATAGAACAGCACAATACAGAAACAGCACTTAATCCCCCAGTGTTTATGCCAAACGTTATTAAACTAATAGTCTGTCCGCATGTGGCTTTGTTCCCTCTATTCTCTTCATTCTCTGTGACTGTCTAAATGCCTCTGTAACTGCGTCTACCATTACCCCGATAGTGCATTCAAGACACCTCACTTATCATTCTCTGAGCAAATCATAAAGACAAGAGATTCTGCAGATGCTGGACATTCAAAGGTACATACACAAAATGCTGGAGGAATTCAGCAGGTCAGGATTAATTTATGAAGAGGAATAACGTTTTGGACTGAGACTCTTCACCAAGACTGGAAAGGAAAGGAGAAGAAACAAGAATATGAAGGTGGGTGGAGGGGAAGGAGTACAAACTAGAAAGTGATAGGTGAAGCCAGGTGAAGAGGAAGGTAGGTGGATGAGGGAGGGAGGATGAAGTGAGAAGCATTGAGGTAATAGGTGGAAATGTCCCAACCTGGGGTCGTTTTAAAAAAAAAGAAAAGTCTTTTTTTGAGTGGTGAATCCTTGCCTGGTGAAAATCTGTCTGTGTATCATGAGCAATTTCAGTTCATCAAAATTCTGTACAGTTTTCCTGAGTTCTTGTTGGTTTTGCTGGTTAATTTCTGTAATAAATCTCTTATTTTGTTTGAATTGCCAAAGTCTCTAGGATCCCTGCACATGAGTTTGCTGGAGATCCTGACAGGAATAGGTAAAGGGTTGAAGAAAAAAGAATCTGATAGGAGAGGAAAGTGGACCAGGGGAGAAAGGGAAGGAGGAGGGGCACCAGTAAGAGGTGATAGGCAAGCGAGGAGAAGAGAAGGGATAAGAGGGGAGACAGAATGGAAAATGGAAGAGCAGAGAAGGGGTGTGGGGAAAAATTATCAGAAGTTGGAGAAATCGATGTTCATTCTATCAGGTTGGAGGCTAACCAGATGGAATGTGAGGTGTTGTTCCTTCAATCTGACAGTGGCCTCATTGGGTCTGTAGAAGGGACCATGGACCGACGTGTTGGAATGGGAATTGAGGGTGAAATTAAAATGCTTGGCAACAGGGAAATCCTCCCAGTTACAGATGCAGAGAAGATGCTCAACAACCTTTCCACTACAACTTTCCTTTTGATCCTCACACTCAACAATTTCTCTTTTGACTTCTACCACTTTCTGCAAACCAAGGTGTAGACGTGGGCCGCTGCAAAGCCCACCCTTTCATTGGCAATATGGAATGGTCAGTGTTCTCAATGGATACTGCCTGACCTGTTGAGTTCCTCCAGCACTTTGTGTGTGTTATTCTGGATATCTTGTATTCATGATTTACTTAGCGTGATATGTGCCTTGAATGGACAAGCAAGCGTAATGGTAGAAGTAGATATGACAGAGACATTTACGCAGACACAGAACATGAAGAGAATGGTGGGTTATGGTTCATATGCACAGATATATTTAGCTTAATTTAACATCATTGTGGCCCAAACATTGTGGGGTGAAGTGCTGTTCCTGTAATGCAATGCCATCCTTACTCCTTCCTCATCTTGTGACTAAAATTTTTGTTCCAGGCTCACTCACTTGTCCAAATATAAAGCTAAGAATACATGAATTCCTGGAATTCATTTAGATACAGTGGAGCAAGTTCCCATCTGGATGGAATGTTAATCTTGGTAGTTAGATGTTGACCCACACAACCTTAGTGACAAGGTTAACTGATTTTCACATAGCTGAAATAAAATTGAATGCTGGAAATATTCAAAAGATCAGGCAATGTTTGTGAAAGAGAAACATGGTTAATGCTTTAGATTTATACCCCTTCAACAAAATTGAGAAAAGTTAGAAATCAAATGTGATTTAAGTTGCAAAAAAGTAGGGGAAGGGAGGTTGAGAGAATAAAAAAGATATGTATGATAGGCAGGAGTTGAAGAGATGGTGTAAGTGCTAGCTGAGACAAAATGTGATACCAGATGACCATCCTGAAGGAGATATAAATGGAAAGCAGATGTGAGTGACTATGGGATATAAAATCCTGAGAAGAACATTAGAGATCTCAGACTCTACAGCTTGGGATTATATAGGAAGGCTAAAGCAGAGAAGTTCAACATCTTGTTGGGCTAGGAAGAGAGATGAGTTCAGAGGATGATGGCAGGGAAGCAGGAGTACAAATAGTCAGGAACAGCTGAAGTCTGCAACCTTTGATACCCAAAAGATGTTTTTGTTTAAATGGGGATGTTACTGTCACTAGAGAAAGAGAAGCTAGGAATGAAGTTGAGGCCAAGCCTTTCCTTATTATGCTCAGAGGACAACTCTTGCCTTTCCTAGCTACATAGTAAATAAGATAGAAAACATGTACAAATAGATTTTGGAGCCTCTTCTAGTCCATCACCATGGAAGTCTTGAAGAAAGTTTTCTGCACTCTTTCATGCAGTCAACTGGTACAACTTTTAAAAAGGATCTTAAACTACAACTTAAAGGAACTTAAGGGGAGCAGGTGCAAATCAGAACCTCATTTCAACTTAGTCTGATTTTAGTTGTCTGGTTTCCACTCGGTGTGTTGAGTTAGAATTGTTTACTAAGAGAGCAAAATCAGTAACTAAAGGCATCTTTGGACTGGATTTGAAAAAATCCACTTGGCAGATAGCCTACAGTGCATTGATTACTAATTCTCAATTAAATGAAAATCAAAGCAGATCTGCAAACTAGGAAGTTAAATAAATGTGTTTGTATCTCCACCTCTAATCAATTGAAGACTAAACTTCCAATAACATCCAGAAGGTGAAAATAAGAAGCAATTGCTTTTGCCTGATGTAAGAAACAAATGGAGAGTTTGTTCTTGGTCACTCACAGAGAAGCAATGCGGGGGATTCCTTTGTAATGCACTTCTAAAACTGGCTACTAGCAGAAAGTAATTAAGGGTACAATAAGTCAAAATGATAGTTTTCAAGGTGATCAAGATCACTTAAACAGATGGACTGTGGGACAGCAGATAGATTTTAACATGGATAGATAAATAGGCAAAGCACATCAGAGCAGGACATGTGAAATGTAGCCAGGTGAGAATGAATGTTTGTGCATTACCAAGACAAAAATGGGAGGGGATGCACTGTATATATCAGTATTTCCTTTGTGTGTGTGTACTGCTGAAATGTTGTATTTATTGGCATCAGCCAAAGTGATCAAACATCAAGGGTTTTCACTTGGAAGTCAAGAAAAAAAGAAGTATTTTAGTCCTGTGTAATTCATTTTTAAAATTGAATTTAAATTAGAGCAAATTTTACACAATCAATAATGTTTTAAAGGATCAAATAAGCTTTCATTGTTTGTATAGTATTGTATTTTCTGCAGTGTTTCTTCCATTGAATTTCTTTCCCACACTTGTTAGATTATTAAGATTAATTTTAAGGATTAAATTCATGGAAAATGTTAAAAATCTCTTTAAAAGAGAAAATTCAGTTTTGTAGACACAACAGATTCTGCAAATGTTGGAAATCCAGAGTAACACACACAAAATAGTGCAGGAAAACTCAGCAGGAAAAGCAGCATCAATGGAGAGAAGTAAAGAGTTGATGTTTTGGGCTGAAACACTAGATCAGAATTTTGACTCTTTATTCATCTCCATAGATCTTGAGTTACTTCAGTATTTTGTGTGTTATTCAGTTTTATAGGCCCCATAAACTGCACCTACGGAAGAAATGTTGGAAGGCAGTATTGCCTGCTCGTTGCAATGAATGCAACATTCATCAATAGGATTCTTCTGCAAAAGGCCAATATCATGAGTGGGTTGTTTGCCTAAATCCAGATCTGCATCAGTAATAGCCAACCTACTCTTCTCAGTTAAGATGCATTATGGCTTTCTCCCATCATCAAGGATATCTTCAAGAGGCAGTGCCTCTAGACATTGACATCCATCATTAATGACTCTCACCATCTGAAACATGCCCTCTTCTTGACATTATAATTAGGGAGGAAGTATAGAAGCCCGAGGCCCCACACTCAGTAATTCAGCAAATGCTTCTTCCCCTCTGCCATCAGATTTCTGAATGGTCCATGAACCTATGAATACTAACGTTATTCAATTTTGTGTGCACCAGCTTTTTTTTTGGTATTTTGACGTAATTTTTATATCTTTGCAGTGTATTGCTGCCCCCAAAACAACAATGTCCTCCTGGGTGGGGGGAGAAGATGGCGGCGCGACGACAGTATGCCAGCCACTTCGGTGATGAATATCTGTTATTGGTCAAGTAGGGGACTGTGCACAATCCTGATTTGATGGAGACAGACGTAAGAGCACAGCGGAACATCTGGAAAACTACTGAAATGACTGCTTTGCTACCGCTGCTTCTGTGTGGTAACTGGAATCTCCGGAGCTGAAGGCCCCAAAATCCGCGGCTTTACGTGTTTCAGCGGCCGGGGAGAGGTCGAATGCACTCGGCAGAGGATGGCGCTTGGGAGGCTGTATTGGAGAGGCTGCTCGGAAGCTTGGAGTTTTCGGATGGATGGAGTCAGGGTCGGCTGTGGTCGGCTGCTTCCAAGGTATCGGCAAGTTGATGGTGCCTGGAGGTTTATGGCAGGGAGTTTCTCCCTTTTGCCGCCGCTATCGGGGACTTGGGAGTTGATCGACTCGGGGACTTTGAGAACTTTTTTTTTACTGTGCCTATGGTTTGTTCTTTATCAAATTATGGTATTGCCTTGCACTGCTGTAACTATATGCTATAATTATGTGGTTTTGTCAGTGTTAGTCTTTGGTCTGTCCTGTTTTCTGTGATATCACTCCGGAGAAACATTGTATCATTTCTTAATGCATGTAAGCATTTCTAAGTGACAATAAAAGAGGACCGAGTGTTCTCATAATCTAATTTCACATAATCTAAGTCTGTGAATATGAGTCGAATTTTGATTCTATTTAAAGTACATTGGAGACAGCCTAGAAACTCAGCATCAATACCATGTACTACTCACATACAGTATAATTTCTAATCCCTTTAAATACCATTGTTTGTGAGAAGGGGTGCTGATTTTCTTCTTTGACCATGTGCTCAGCTGTATGTGTTTAATGACAGTGGAGACAAATCTACACTTGTGACTGATTGTCCTCCAGATCTCCTGCTCTGAATAGATTTGGTGAGACTTCAACACGTTCTGGTTAATGTACTCATATGATGTCCAGCATACCTCTGGCATTTTGAGGAAAGTTTCCTTAGGTACCTGTAGTTCCCACATAATTGACACTGGTAAATTGGATTTTGCTCTAAAGATGAGGAGTTGCTCATTAGGTCCTAGTTACCGTGTGGGGTAATGCTACTGTTTTCTCAGGATTACAATACTCATGACCCATCCACTGCTGCTCTACAGTGTGCCTGCAGTTGCAACAACATTGGCAAGCATTAGGGTCACCTCTGTCATAAAACTGAACTAAAGACCTGACTTTCCCTCCAATACTATTATTGATTCCTCGTTATTGTATTAAATACTTGCAATTTTTGAAGGGGCTCTGCATCAGGCATCAATGCAATTACAGCTCTATGTTCTACATGAATCCTCAGCTCATATTTGCTTCTAAAATAGAAGTTGGATGTATGCAAACAACAGACAGGAGAAACAATACTCAATATTCCTTAAGGCTTGGATTCATAGTTAACAGTTATACTTACCAGAAGATAAATCTTCGATTAAGAAAGCTAAGACTCAGAAAGATAGCACAGGCCACGTTGCCCTTGCTGTATCTTTTAAAGAATTGCACAACTGGTTTCATTTTCCTGTTCTTCCTTCATAGACTTACAAAGCTTTCCTTTGCAAAGATACACCTAATTTCCTCGTAAAGGTTATTATTAAAATTCCTTCCAATGCACTTTCAAGCAATTCACCTGACTTATCATGATGCTTTAATTGCACCTATTTCTGTATCTTTTAAATAACAAAACAAGTAGGATATAGCGCATGTTAACTATCTGGTGTACTGTGAGCATTAGATTTTGATAGTTGGACGAAGAGAATGATGGACACAACAATTCTTTTATAATTATTGCTAGCTAAAATTGTAAATCATGCAAGTCTGGTATAAAGTGCACCAGTTTGATAATAATTGCAATATTTTTGATCGCTGTCATTCTTACAGCTTATCACTGTGCATTATAATATATTCCCAGGTTCATAATAATCATTACATTTGCTCAAACTTCAATGAGAATTTTCTCAATGGTACTTCAGTTTCCCCATCATCCTATCCCTGTAGATACTAAATAATATTTCAGCTACCACATGAAAATAATATTTTAAATAGATATACTTTATATACAGATTTGTTAGTATAGTAATTTAAATTTTTTGTCAAGACAAGAGAAGTGACAAGTATTTCATTTCTCGTAGAATAATCTGTAAAGAAAATATTTGCTGTCATGATTTCATTCCCATGGGCTGTTTGACCTTTATATATGCAATCCAATGATTATTTCATTGTATAATGTGCATTTTATCTATCAATAAATAACAGCTGCTAGTGTGGCATTCTGAAAATTAGCTCTCCATGATGCTTAGTCTATATGGCACTGAAATAATATATTCTTCCACCATTTGGCTGCAGATTATTTCACTGGCAGGTTTGATGACAGAAAGCAATGTTTACAATTTTTTATTCACCTCTAATAATATGATGTATATCCTTCAAGTTGTACTGTGGATGTCTCAGTTTGATCAGTGTTGTGTCTGGGTCATCTTGAATGATATTTGCAATCAATTAAATAAAAACACAGAGCACAGGAGAGTGAAATACAAAATAGGAAAGGGATGATTGAAAGTTACAGAAGTTATTGAAAGAAAGAGTTCAAAGTTCAAAATAAATGTATTATCAAAGTACATATACATCATCATATACAACCATGAGATTCCTTTTCTTGCGGGCATTCATAGTAAATATATGCAAACAAATAAAAGCAATAAATATCAAGAACGTGAGATGAGGAGTCCTTGAAAATGAACTCATAGCTTGTTGGAATAGTTCGGTGATAGGGTGAGTGAAATTGAATGAAATTATCCCCTCTGGTTCAACAGCCTGATAGTTGAGTGGTAATAACTATTCCTGAACCTGGTGGTAGGGAGGACTTTACTTCTGCTGGCCTGGGCTGTGTCCACAACTTTTGGAGGATTTTTCATTCAAGGGCATTGGTGTTTCCATACCATGCAATCAGTCAATATGCTTTTCAATACACATTTGTAGAGGTTTGTCTAAGTTTTAGATAACATGCCAAATCTTCGCGAACTTCTAAGAAATGGAGATGTGGCCATGGCACTTACATGCTGGATCCAGGACAGATCTCTGAAATGATAACACCGAGGAATGTGAAGTTGCTGACCCTGTCCACCTCTGATCCCCCGTTGAAGACTGACTCATGGACTCCCAGTTTTTTCTTCCTGTGGACAATAATTAGCTCCTTGTTCTTGTTGATATTATGTGAGAGGTTGTTGTGGCATCATTCAGCCAGATTTTCAATCTCCCTCCTACATGCTGATTCATCACCACCTTTGATTAGGCCAACAACAGTGGTGTCATCAGCAAACTTAAGTATGGCATTGGAGATGTGCTTAGTCACATAGCTTTAAGTATAAAGTGAGTAGAGCAGGGGGCGTAGCACACATCCTTGTGTTGATTGTGCTGATTGTGATTGTGAAGGCAGATTCAGTATCAGAATCAAGTTTAATATCACCAGCCCGTGTCGTGAAATTTGTTAACTTAGTGGCAGCACTACAATGCAATACATCATAATATAGAAAAAAATAAGTAAGTAAACCAATTAACAGTAAGTACAGTGTTTATATGTATATTAAATAGTTTAAATTTAAAGTATTGCAAAAACAGTAATCATATTAAAAAGTGAGGTAGTGTTCATGGATTCAGCATCCATTTAGGAATCGGATGGCAAAGGGGAAGAAGCTGATCCTGAATCACTGAGTGTGTTGCCGATCTGAACTGACTGGGGTCTGCAAGTGAGGAAATTGAGGATCTGTTTGCACAAGGATGTACTGAGAACCTTAGGTCTGAGCTTATTGATTAGTTTTGAGGGGATGATAGTATTGAATGCCAAGTTCAGTCAATGAAGAGCATCCTGATATATGCATTTTCACTGTCCAGATGTTCCAGGGTTGAGTGAAGAGCCAATGAAATGGCATCTGCTATTAACCTGCTGTGACAGTAGGCAAATTGGAGTGGATCCAATTTTCTTTCAGGCAGGAATTCATATGTTTCATCACCAACCTCTCTAAAAACTTCATTACAGTGATGTAAGTGACACTGAACGACGTAAGTGCTAGTTGGTTCAAGAACCAAATGGTTGAAGGGAAGAAACTGTTCTCAAGCAACACACACAAAAAAATACTGGAAGAACTCAGCAAGTCAGACTGTTTCGATGGAGGGAAAGAAAGAGCTGACATTATGGGCCAAGACCCTTCAGCAGGACAGCTAGTCTTGAACCTATTTGTATTGATCGTCAGGCTTCCGTATTTCCTGTCTTATGGTAGCTGTGAAAACAGGAAGGAATGTATAAAAGGAGAGAAAACATAAAACCGCAATGTAAGAATTAAAAAGTACAAGCAGAAAAGGAGCAAATGGTATTGTGTCAGTGCATGCTGTGCTTGTGCTCCAGAGGTTAATGAGAGAATGGCAGAGTAGGTACACAAAATGTACAAATAACCTTGTCCCATAAATGTGGGACCAGCTATGTATCAATGAAGCAGTGAAGTACACCCCTGAGAGTTCTTTTGTGTTGTTATTGTTACGTATCCCATAACTGGGTTGACAAACCAGCAGAAATGGACCACTTAGTTGGAGTCTGGATTACTGGAACTAAGAAAGTTTTATTAAAGAAATGAGTAACACAGTACTCTAATAGTAAGGATATAAATGCAACAGGTTAGCAATGAATAAACACACATGTACACAGAACTAGGATAATAGGATCAATCAAGCTCTATCGCAATCTAGGGGTAAAATGATCGGTCTCAAGTAACACAGAGTTCAGTTCAGTTTCAGTTCGCAGTAATCGCCGTTGTGCTGTTGGGGAGAGAGAGAGAGCGAATGCTGATATTCAAATCAGATTCAACAGACCTTTGATATTCCTCGCAGTTAGCTTTCGGCGCGAGCCCTTTTTAATGTCTTCTGAGGTCACCGACTGTGACCCCTCCGTCTTTGATACAATCGTTCTTCTGCGGTGAACCCGGCACTCAGGCAAGGGCGGACACACACACCAGGTTCCTGCCGATCGTACCGTCACACCCTATGCGTCTATGGTTGGTCCTGCGGCCAGACCTCCAAAACTCCCACCAACTTGTGGGGGGCACACCGCACTTCCAGGGTCTCGTTATCTTGTGGTGTCGTGTGTCTCTTGCCTTAGCGAACCTGTTCCTTTTATCCCCCTGCTGGGGTATCGCCTGTCCATCAAACTTCAAACAGTTCAGGTTCAAAGCAACCGGTCTCGGACAATACTCAGAACTGTGTCTCCTTTTCGTTAATCCCTCACGTCTCTCTCTTATTAACATTTTGAATGCTTCCCCCATTTGTTTCTCGCTTATCTCTTTTATCGGCATCTTCTGATAACTTGGTCACATTATCAGTTACCAAATCAGAAAACGATCCAGATCTAGTTATCTTCTACAATACTATTAGCACAATGAAAATAATGATAGCAAGCTGTTGACCAATCATAGTGTTCAACCTCCATCAAAGCAGGAACCACTGATATTGTGTAAAATATAAGGGAAAGTCATTATTAACCTCAAAACTATGTTACAGTGTCAATAACTCTTGTACTCTAACAATACCTTATGATCAAATGCTTATGTTACATCAGAATTATGATGCAGTATGCAGGACAATTTTGAAGGCTGTAGTAATGATTTCTGACCTATCATAGCACAGCAAAACAAAGTACAATCAGGACCAAAAAAGGAACCTTTAAGGACCAATATTTGTTGTGGTTGTTCAGTTGTTAAGTCGAGTCCAACTTTTCATGACCTCATGGACCCCTCCACACCAAGCCTTCTTGATAGAAACTGTCTTTCTAAGATACTCCAAGGTTATACACATTGTCTGAATAATATTGTCTATCTATCGTAGCCTCTGTCATCCTCTCCTTCTTTTACTTTCTGTTTTACCTAATGAGAGTCTTCTCCAAGGAATCCTGTCTTCTGATGATGGCCAAAATATTTGAGCTTTTGTCTCATAATCAAGCCTCCAAGTGAGCAGTCTGGCTGTATTTCTTCAAGTATTGACTTGTTGGATCTTCTTGCTGTCCAATGAACCCTTAACACTTTCCTCCAGCCTCCAAGTTCAAAGGCATTGATTCTTTTGTATTCAGCCTTATGAAGAGTCCAGCTCTCAGAGCCATACATCACAACTGGAAATATCATAGACTAAACATACGGATGTTTGTAGACAATTCTGCTCTTCAGTATTTTATCTAAATTTGCCATTACTGCCCTCCCCAGAAGTAAGCTCCACTTAACTTCACGGCTGCAGAAAGGACCAATATTACCTGCAGTTAAAAAATGTCTGCAGCTTCACTGATCCTGGTATGAATTTTCAAGTCTGAATGTGAAGTCGGAATTATAAGGCATGTCACTATCCAGGGCCCTCTACGACATACCGGCGTTTAAGCAAAACTATTTCATAATATCAAAGCAACACCTACAAAATATTGGAGGAACTCAGCGGGTCAGGCAGCGTCTATGGAAATGAATAAACAGTCAACGTTTCAATAAATTTGATAATTTCTTTCTCATTAGTAATGGGAAAATGAAGGCAAAAACAGACTTTATCAACAGACTTTAAGGTAAAAACAGACTTTAGGGTAATTTTCAATAAGCACAAATTGTACCAGATCTGGAGAGGACCAGAGTTCATGGTCTCTCTTTATCCATGCAAGTTTTCAGGGATTTCATAAATTAATATTTATTAATGATTATTTCTTAATTCAGAGTGTCCAACTTTATAGCAATTGCTGGTCATGTAACTTTGCCATGCCAGGTTGTTTCACTTATGTAATAGATTTGTGAAATTAAAAGGCAATTAATCACCATGGTTTCATGAAATTAGAAACAAATGTCAGAACTAAAATTGGATTAATTCAGTTCATGATTAACATTTTAAGATGGTCTAAATATATATTCCTCAAGGGTCTTTTACTTTCTCTGTCATATCTCCATTCTAGCACCTAACACAACACATGATTAGGCTTTATAGGCTTTCATGTGAACTGCAGCTCTCTTTCTGAATTACAGCTTCATTGGGCATCCACAATCAATCCAGTCACCCAGTGCAAAGTATTTCTAGATAGTAATTTTGACTTGCTGATATCTACATGCAAAGGTTTATTGCTTAATGCAAGCACTTTGTGGCAATTCTTGTTCTTAGTGTAAAATTCATAGTTTTTTGGAACAAACTATATAAACTGTCATTTGTACACTATTCAGCCATGTGTATTAGTAATTTCACTGTTATCTTGAAATAATTTATTCAACAGTTTGATGTTTTCATTCTTTGGAATGTAGCTATACAAATATTCTCATTGTAGTGCACCATGTTTAACATCCTTAGCAACACTGCAGTATATACTTTGCATATTTTAATTTTATTTTCCCATAAAGAGGAACAAGCATTTTCAAGGAAAGCTAATTACATTTTTTTTCTTAAAACAGCCTATATGAAGCATAACTGGAAAAGATGCTAATTAGTATAAATACTGCAAGCTATGCTCCAGCCATTTCTGCTACCTTCTGTTCACGACTGACTGGTCAACTAGTAAATCAGTTTTGTTTTTGTCACAGGAGGTGAAGTACAAAGAAAAATGCTGTTTATGCTTGCCATTCAGTAGATTGCATCTTTCTTTGTTTGCCTATTGAAGACTATCACAGAGAGAAATCGTTTTGGCATTCACACTGTGCCACCTCATACTCACACAATCAAAGTTGTGCCTACTGAGCCACTGCTTTAATGTTCATTGGAAACTTTTGTAGCAAAGTAGCAGAACATTTGCTCATTGGTCCATAGTCTTATATTTACTCTCTGACGGTACAGAAGCCCTCCACATGCAATTTGTCTTAACTGTCAATCTAACCTTCCAATATTTTCTCTCTGCCATCTCCTTAAAAGTACCCATGCTCCTGTCTTCATTTCTGCTGTGCTTTGAGGAACTCCAGTGCTTTTTATCTAATTTTCTTGGTCTTCCTAATGTTTGTTATTTTAGTAATTTATGTTTCTGTATACCTAGCTCCTTCACCTGAAATTGTTGCATAGGAAGTTGATGAATAGCTCAAACGCTGATGGTTTTGCAGGCTTAAATTGTGCTCATTGGTTTTAATGAAGACAGCACACATTTGTGATACTCATTCATAGTAATGATTTCAGCATGCAGACTTTACTAACATCACCTGTCTTATTGCCTCAGCATAATTGCATTTCATTGAGAGCACAAAGAACTTAAGGTGGTCTGCTTATTTTAATCCAAGCTGTAAACCTAGAAGTAAGGTGGAATTGTGTCAGCAATAGTTGACAGTAAGTTCTGGTCTGGGATATGGAAGTGTGAAAAACTATAGAAGCCTTTTAAACTCAGCATTAGAAGCCTTGGTTGAGCAAGTAGAAACGGGTTGATGTCCTTTCTCTGAAGATGGATAGGATGTACTTCAACATTGCACTGTGATAGTTAAACAAGGAACGAGCAATGTGTGTTGCGAGCATGACACCAGTTTAAACTTATCCCTTCCTTCTGTACATGATCCAGATCCTTTCATTCCCTGCGTATTCTTGTGTTGATCTAAAAGCCTCTTACACAGCCCTATCTTATCAGCATCACTTGAGAAAGTAGGAGCAAGAGTAGGCCACTCATCCCTTCAATCTCTGCTGCAAGATCATGTCTGATCTACCTTTGGACCCAACTCCTCTCCTGTACCAGATCTCCATTACCTTCAATACCTCACCTTTTCAATCTGTAAACATTGCTCCTTCACCTGAAATTGATGCACAGGAAGTAGATGGATAGCTCAAATACTGATGGTATTGCAGGCTTAAACTATGCTCACTGGTTTTAAGGAGGCAGCTTTGGAGCTGACTAGAAGCAGTTAACCTGTAAGGCACAATTTTACTTATAAGAAAGCTACCAAGATATTCCTCTGTTACCCTTCTGTGTCTCCAAGGCACGCTTCAGCACAATTACTATATGTCTCAATATTCAAAGTAAGATGTCTTCTCTGCAGTAGTGATACACAGACTTCGCTGCTGTTCTAAAACTTGTTCACTTTTTAATTTTGTTAGTTGGAAGTAGTTTATTTCCAAAGCTAACAAAATTGGTTGGGAGGTAAATGAAACTATATAAACTGATTCTAGGTGAGTTTTAAATTAATTTATTACTGTGGTCATTTGTTCATATTTTTAACTCCTAGTGGCCAGAGCCACAGCGTCATGCTTGCTCTCCTGAATAATTCCATTTAGTGGATTTTGTTTGCTCTTCCATGGGAAAATCTTGGAAAAAATGCTGAAAAGATCAACTGTAACATTACTAATTATATTATTAGGCTCAGCACTCCGTCACTACAATCAGCAACCCACAATAAACTGTAGGCATGTGGAACATTTGGGAGCTGAGTGAATAGGGAAAATCAGGAGCTTTTGAAAGAACCACATATTGGCTATAAAGGCGTCCAGATCAGCATTGGTAATTGTATAATTTGAAAGAATTCAATCCCATGCCATTAACATTCATCTGGTCTACAGCCTCAGCAATATACTTCTTCAGGTAAGTTCACCAACAGGAATGATCTTTTCTTTGCCTGGCAATTCACACTTACAAAATCATTCAATCTTCCAAGCTGATTTACATCCCGGGTATTCAGAACAAAGGTCAGCTGCCAGAAAACTTGGCCTTTGTGTAGATACTAACCAACACAGCACAGAAATGCTGCAAACCAATTCTTATTTTCTCCTATGATGGAATCGATAAAGCAGTGGAATGATCAGCTTGTGTTCAGCCCTCTTCTCATTGTTACTATCAAGAGGGCAGTACGGAAACCTGAAGGCACACACTCAGTGATTCAGGAGCAGCTTCTACCCCGCTGCCATCCAATTCTTAAATAGACATTGAACTCATGAACACTAACTCACTGCATTTTTTATTTCTGTCACTTTGCGCTACTTATTTTTAACTTAACTATTTAATAGACACACACACACACACACACACACACACATATATGTAACTCAGCTTTTTTTCTCTTTATTTATCATGTATTTCATTGTACTGCTGCCATAGTTAACATATTTCATGATATATGCCAGTGATATTAAACTTGAACCTGATTCTATTTTAGGAGCCCTGACTAGGTCAGAAAGGTCATTCAATATGTACCAAATTAGGCATAAAAATGGTACACAGTCAGAATCTTTTTTCTCCCCCCTTGATAGTGGTACTGAAAACAAGAGAGCATGGGTTTTAGGTAAGAAAAATTAGTGGATTTTTTTAAAGCAGAGTGGTTGATATTTGCCAGAGGATATGATGAAGATATAATTACTACTTTTAAAAGACATATAGACAGACACTTTTTCAGGCAAGGTGGAGAGGGATATGGTGCTAATGCAGGCAAATGGGATTAGTAAAGATGGGCAAAAACATTCTAATGGTGGGCTGTAGCCCACTGTGCTGGACCACTTGGTGACCATAATGATGGAGTGATGCTGGGTACTCCATCAAATAGGGCAGCACCAAGGGCAGGAAATAGGAACAGAAATTACACAGACTCCAAACAAGGAGCAGGAGAAGGAGAATATTGAAGCTGCAGGTGACAGAGGTGGATTAGTACTCATTTTGAACAGGATACTTGGAATGTAGTCAAAGATGCTATGTTGAGTTATTCACAAGCAATGATGACACATGAAATCTAGATAGCATCCCAGTTTTGCAAATCCTCCTTCCAAAAAAAAAACAAGTATTTTTGCCCAACTATCAATGCATTCAAAGGCAGCTCATCGTTCAACAAACAGGTCCTGATCAGGTCCACACAAGTGTCATGAAACTAAATTCCAGGCTTTATACAGGAAATATGCAATGTTATTCACATGAAAGAAGATAGAGCAGATGATTTAGATTTTCTTTTGTGAAGATAAAATAATTGCTTAACGTCAATCTACTATTTCATTACTTCCTTAATTTCTCCTGTCTGTCTCTAGGGGAATCATATTTGCCCTTCCTGGACTCCAAAATGCTCTCAATTATCAGGCTTACAGCTTTTTCTTGTGATTTTATAAAATTCTTCCTTTGATTTAATCATATCTTTAATTTCTTCAGTAATCCATAGATGGAATACTTTGTTCCATGTCAGGTAGTATTTTGTTAGATCTTTGCTGTCATCCCGTTTATTGATGGTTTCCAGCCCAACCCAAACAAAGTGTACCTCACATCTTCATCATCTAATTTGTTACATAGAGAATGCAGGCTTCAGACTGACTACAACACAATAAAGCCAAATGTAAAATTCTATCATATTATGGTCAATTCTTCCCTAGTGATCATTTATGACAAGTCTATTAATTAGCTCTTTCTTGTGATAGAATATTACTTTTAAAATGACGTGTTCCCTAACTGATTCCTCAACATCTTGATCTAGAAATCCATTTCGTATACATTTCAAGAATTCTTCCTCCACATCATTCATACTAATTTGATCTGTCTATATGTAGATTGAAGTTCACTTTGATTAGTCCATTAACTATTACATGCAACACTAATGTTCTGATTCATACCATGATTTTCCTCGCAACTATTTGCAAAAATATGCAAGAAGAATGCGATGCAGTGGGGTGGTGTAGAGAGCAGAGCAGGCAGTTCAAATCCGGGAGGTCAAAAGGGAAACTATAATTACATATGACAATTACCTTATAGGTGAGCAACCTCAGTCACTGTGTCACTTCAGTCCTGGCACAGGTGAATTGGTCAGTCACAAAAAATCATATCTGATTAGATAATCTCCAGACTGATCCCTTAAACAGTTGTGAGAATGTAGGGTTCAGCTTATATCTCACAGGGATAAAGCCAGAGGGCATCACAGTGTTAGCCACTGTAGTAAGGTTACAGCAATTTCTCAATTTCAAGTAATTCACCAAAGAAAAGGAATTCCTAATTCCCCCAGTTGGATTCTTGCACAGCTGGAAGTTTAGGAAAATGATATGCATAGCAAGACAGGAAAAGCACTAATCCTGAAATTACCTTTGAATATTCTCAATGACCGAGTGTCTATGGACCAGTGACATTGATTTACTATGAAAACATGGCTTCTCATTTCAGTCTTAAATCGCTAGCCACTTATCTTGAGAATATGTCCTCTTTTTCTAGACACTCAGTCAGAGGAAACACATTCTCAGCATTTATCCTATCACATTCTTTGTACTAGTGACCTAGGCCATTAACAACAGTGAAAGACCTAGGATTTGAATCCAGCCTTGGAGAAAAAAATACAAATGGTCAAGGTCAATGACCACATCAACAAATCTCAGATACCAATAACTGTATTGATTCTTATCCCTTTCCCCATGGTGTATATTCTAGTCAGCCTCAATCATAACTGCAAATGCCACACCCTCACAAGTTTTCCAATTCTTTCCAAAGCTTTCCAAATCTTGAATCTTACAGATGACAAGCCCTCCCAACTATTTCAAAAGCATACATAACAAAGACATATCACAACACAGTGCATAATACGCTCCCCAATTTCTGGCTGTGAAGGAAGGTGCACACTTGTTGATGCCAGTAATAGAACAGTAGTAGATAATAGCATGCCCATTGACTTGATGGTCTGTGGAAGGAAACGATGGCCATAGTTAGACTAGCTATCACAGAAGCTAAAACCAGCAATAGTGCAGGAGTTAATAAAAATGACAGTATGCTTACACCTAATCTATATCCCCATATCACATTTCCCCTTATTCCATACTCTTCTAATTTACAAGGTATCACAACTTCCTTGTCTCACTGCAGATCCACAGAGCCAAAGAAGTCATTGGCTCAGGACAGGATGAGGATCAACATTATAATTTCCCCATTCTGAGTACTTTCACCAGTACCGCATGATTCCAAGTGTTGAGTATTGTGAGCTATGTTGACAATACATGCCTGCTAATGAAATTATCAGCACATTGGCAACAAGAATACAAAAGGAACAGTTCCATTCACACCTCATTTAACTCCCCTGTTGCTCTTGTAAACTCAGTTCAACATTATTCCTCCACTTTTTATGTAGAAGCATAACATTTTCCATGGCCAAATCTGTAAATGGATGTGGAATCATCAGCCAGCAATTGACTTCACTTCAACATAATGAAGATTTGATCGTCTACAGATCAGCTCTGTAGAACCAAATCTACAGAGCTGAGTATTGCTGGTGGGCACAACTTGTATGTGTGTATCACTACTAGGGATCAAAGTTACATCTCCCTCACTTTACAAGTCCACATAGTGTCTCCTTTTGTTTCTTTACAGTGTTATTTTGTACCCTGCTCAATGCTGCTCTTAGATGACATAACTTATATTTCAAATTTTAAAAAATGATGAGCTGCTACAACAAAATAATTTTTCAATTTCTCACAACCAAATAGAACCAGCAGAGAAAATCTTCAGATTCAATTTTAAACTTACAGTCAGTAGCAGAAACAAAGAGGAAGAAAATTGTCTTTGGCCATTCATTTTACTCACTGAACGTGCAAAGAAAGGAAGCATCAGGCAAACAGAAATACATTTTCCCAGTTGTGATGTGAGCAACTGACAATTCTTTCACTATAAGAATTTAATTTTGGCTCTTTCCTCTTGTGTCACCTTTATTCCCTCCTTGAAATAAAGCAAAGTTCATTTGTGCAAGCTTAACCTATTCCCGTTTAATTGGCCAAGTGTAAACTATTCACAAGGTGCTTTTAGAAAGAGAGACTCAGGTTATTATGTGCCACCTGAACTCATTTCCATTCCAATTTATTGCATACTATAGTTGAAAACTCTTCAACTGTTTGAGTAATTATAGTGGCTGTGTCTCCAAGGATTTCCAAGTTGTTTATGACATGTTGGCTTTATGCCAAGGTTGGTGATATGAATTACATCAAATCAGCATCCAATTAGAATAAACGTTGAAGATAAAAGTTCAAGTAAATTTTGGGTGGATTAATTGGATTAATTCAAATTTGAATGAATCAGAAATAAAGGTCTGGGTTCTGACTATGGTCTGCTTATACTCAACCAAGAATGAAAACAATTTGCAGTTGGCTTATATAAATCCACTTTATCAGAAATAAACAGAGTTGCCATGTGCATTTAATCTTGCAAGAGATTAGCTGTAGCAAGTAACACACATCAAAGTTGCTGGTGAACACAGCAGGCCAGGCAGCATCTCTAGGAAGAGGTACAGTCGACGGTTCAGGCCGAGACCCTTCGTCAGGACTAACTGAAGGAAGAGTGAGTAAGGGATTTGAAAGTGGGAGGGGGAGGGGGAGATCCAAAATGATAGGAGAAGACAGGAGGGGGAGGGATGGAGCCAAGAGCTGGACAGGTGATAGGCAAAAGGGGATACGAGAAGATCATGGGACAGGAGGTCCGGGAAGAAAAACAAGGGCGGGGGGGAAACCAGAGGATGGGCAAGGGGTATATTCAGAGGGACAGAGGGAGAAAAAGGAGAGTGAGAGAAAGAATGTGTGTATAAAAATAATAACAGATGGGGTACAAGGGGGAGGTGGGGCATAGCAGAAGTTAGAGAAGTCGATGTTCATGCCATCAGGTTGGAGGCTACCCAGACAGAATATAAGGTGTTGTTCCTCCAACCTGAGTGTGGCTTCATCTTTACAGTAGAGGAGGCCGTGGATAGACATGTCAGAATGGGAATGGGATGTGGAATTAAAATGTGTGGCCACTGGGAGATCCTGCTTTCTCTGGCGGACAGAGAGTAGGTGTTCAGCAAAGCGGTCTCCCAGTCTGCATCGGGTCTCGCCAATATATAAAAGGCCACATCGGGAGCACCGGATGCAGTATATCACCCCAGCCGACTCACAGGTGAAGTGTTGCCTCACATGGAAGAACTGTTTGGGGCCCTGAATGGTGGTAAGGGAGGAAGTGTAAGGGCATGTGTAGCACTTGTTCCGCTTACACGGATAAGTACCAGGAGGGAGATCAGTGGGGAGGGATGGGGGGGACGATTGGACAAGGGAGTCGCGTAGGGAGCGATCCCTGCGGAATGCAGGGGGGGGGAGGGAAAGATGTGCTTAGTGGTGGGATCCCGTTGGAGGTGGCGGAAGTTACGGAGAATAATATGTTGGACCCGGAGGCTGGTGGGGTGGTAGGTGAGGACCAGGGGAACCCTATTCCTAGTGGGGTGGCGGGAGGATGGAGTGAGAGCAGATGTACGTGAAATGGGGGAGATGCGTTTAAGAGCAGAGTTGATAGCGGAGGAAGGGAAGACCGTTTCTTTAAAAAAAGAAGACATCTCCCTCGTCCTAGAATGAAAAGCCTCATCCTGAGAACAGATGCGGCGGAGACGGAGGAATTGCGAGAAGAGGATGGCGTTTTTGCAAGAGACAGGGTGAGAAGAGGAATAGTCCAGATAGCTGTGAGAGTCAGTAGACATCAGTGGATACGCTGTCTCCAGAGACAGAGACAGAAAGATCTAGAAAGGGGAGGGAGGTGTCGGAAATGGACCAGGTAAACTTGAGGGCAGAGTGAAAGTTGGAGGCAAAGTTAATAAAGTCAACGAGCTCTGCATGCGTGCAGGAAGCAGCGCCAATGCAGTCGTCGATGTAGCGAAGGAAAAGTGGGGGACAGATACCAGAATAGGCACGGAACATAGATTGCTCCACAAAACCAACAAAAAGGCAGGCATAGCTAGGACCCGTACGGGTGCCCATAGCTACACCTTTAGTTTGGAGGAAGTGGAAGGAGCCAAACGAGAAATTATTAAGAGTAAGGACTAATTCCGCTAGATGGAGCAGAGTGGTGGTAGAGGGGAACTGATTAGGTCTGGAATCCAAAAACAAGCGTAGAGCTTTGAGACCTTCCTGGTGGGGGATGGAAGTATATAGGGACTAGACATCCATGGTGAAAATAAAGCGGTGGGGGCCAGGGAACTTAAAATCATCGAAAAGTTTAAGAGCGTGAGAAATGTCATGAACATAGGTCGGAAGGGATTGAACAAGGGGTGATAAAACCGTGTCGAGGTATGCAGAAACGAGTTCGGTGGGGCAGGAGCAAGCTGAGACAATAGGTCGGCCAGGACAGTCAGGTTTGTGGATCTTGGGTAGGAGGTAGAAACGGGAAGTGTGGGGTGTGGGAACTATAAGGTTGGTAACAGTGGATGGGAGATCCCCTGAGTGGATAAAGTCGGTGATGGTGTGGGAGAGAATGGCCTGGTGCTCCTTAGTGAGGTCACGATCGAGGGGTAAATAAGAGGAGGTATCCATGAGTTGTCGCTGTGCCTCGGCAAGGTAGAGGCAAGTATTGTCTTTCAGAAACCAAACCAAGGGATAGGCTGGGAATATTTTCACTTTTGCAATATTTCATAGAATCATCATGTCATACGTCACAGATATAGACCCTTTGGCCCTTCCGATCATTGCTGAACACAATGTCCATTTAAGCTTGTTCCATTTGCCTGCATTTGGCTCATATCCCTCCAAACCTTCCCTATCTATGTACCCACTTAAGTGTATTTTAAATTGCCTTGATGTACCTGACTCAAACATTTCCTCTGGCAGCTCATTTGAAAATCAGAATCAGAATCAGGTTTAATATCACAGACATATGTCATGAAATCTGTTAACTTTATGACAGCAGTATAATGAAGTAAATAATAAATAAATATAGAGAAAAATGAATTACAGTAAGTACATATATATGTCTAAATCCTGAATTGCTGAGTGTGTGCCTTCAGGTTTCTGTACTTCCATCCCAACGGTGACATTGCGAAGAGGGCAGGTCCTGTGTGGTGGGGATACTTAATGATGGACGCCACCTCCCTAAGGCACCACTTCTTGAAGAGGTGTTGCATAATATGGAGGCTAGTACCCAGGATGCAACTGACTCCTTTTACAAGACTTCTGCAACCTACTTCGATCTTGTGTAGTGGCTACCCATACCAGACAGTGAAGCAGCCTGTCAGAATGCTCTCCACAGAATGCTTTGAGTGTTTTAATTGACAAACCAAATCTCCTCAAACTCCAAATGAAATATAGACACTGACTTGCCTTCTTTATAGCTGAATCAATATATTGCATCCAGGTTAGGTCCTCCGAGATCCTGACACCCAGGAAACTGAAATTGCTCACTCTCTCCTCTTCTGATCCCTTTATGAGGATCAGTTTGTGTTCCCTCATCTTTCCCTTCCTGAAGTCCACAATCAGCTCTTCCGTCTTACAGACACTGAGTGCAAGGTTGTTGTTGCAGCACGACACTTAACTAACTGGAATATCTCATTCCTGTACGCTCTTTTGTCACCATCTGAAATTCTGCCAACAATGGTTGTATCATCAGCAAATTTATAAATGGCATTTGAGCTGTGCTTAGCCACAGCCTTCTGGGTGAAAAGGCTGCTCATCAGGTTCCTCTAAAATTTTTTCTTGCTCACGTTAAAGCTGTTCTTGATTTTCACAATCACTCTACGTATAACTGTCATGATCTTATAGGCCTCTTCAAAATCACCCCTCATTCTCCTATACTGCTCAACTTTTCCCTTTGACTCAGTTCCTCATGTCCTGGAAAATGTATTCCGGCCTATTCTGTTTTAATAAAAAGTGACCAAAACTGAACACAATACTCCAAATGCGGCCTCACCAATATCTTGTACAACTGTGATATAACACTTAAACTTCCATACGCAGTGCCTTATGAGCCTAAAGCTTTCTTCACCTCTTTGTCCACAAGTGGCTTGTTAAACAAATTAAACAAATCTTTTAATTTAAATCAGGAATAATAAAATCATTATTTTGGTATAAGACCATAAGGCCGTAAGACATAAGAGCAGAACTAGGCCATTTGACTGCATCAAGTCTCCTCCACCATTCCATCATGGCTGATTTATTATTCCACTCAACCCTATTCTCCTGCATAACATTTGAAGTCCTGATTAATCAAGACCCTATCAACCTTTGCCTTAAACATACTCAATGATTTGGTCTACACAGGTGTCCATGACAAAGAATTCCATGGATTCACCAGCTTCTGACTAAAGAAATATTTCCTCATCTCTATTCCAAATGAATGTCCCTCATTTCTGAGGCTCTGCCCTCTGGTCCTAGGCTCCCCCACAATAGGAAACATCTTCTCCACATCCACTCCATCCAGACTTTTCAATATTAAAAGGGATTCAATGAGATCTCCCCTTATTTTCAAAACTCAAGAGAGTACAGCCCAAGAGCCATCAAACGTTCCTCATATGTTAATCTGTTCATTCCTGAGATCATTCTTATGAACCTCCTCTGGATTCTCTTTAATGCTAGTACATCTTTTCTTAGTTAAGGGCCTCCAAATTGCTCACAATTCTCCAAGTGTGGTCTGAATAATGCCTTATAAAGATTCAGCAATGCATCCTTGCTTTTGTATTCTAGTCCTCTTGAAATGAATGCTAACATTACATTTGCCTTCCCAACACTGACTCAACATACAAGTTAAACTTTAGGGAATCCTGCACTAGGATTCCCAAGTCCACCTGCACCTCCGATTTTTCTATTTTTTTTCTCCAGTTGCAAGATATTTAGTTAACCATCCTTATATCTGGCACCATGTTGAAGACCTTCTGCAAATCCAAATGAACATCCACTGAAACTATCCTGCTTGTTATTTCCTGAAAAATTTCCACTGATTTGTCAGGCAGGATTTCCCCTTTAGAAATCCATGCTGACTTAGGCCTTTTTTATCATATGACTTCAAGAGCACCAAAATCTTATCCTTAATAACTGAGTCCAACATATTTCCGACCACTGGCCAAGTGAGGGAGGTAAATTGGCCCATTACTTCCTTTATTTCACCTCCCTCACTTCTTAAAGCGTGGAGTGATATATGAAATTTTCCCATCCTCAGGAACCATTCCAGAATATACTGATCCTTGAAAGATCTTTCTTAATGCCACCACCACCACCTCACATAGCTCTTTCAGAACCCTGGGGTGTAGTACTGCTGGTCCAGGTGACTTACCGACATTCAGATTTTCAGCTTCCTTTAAATAGCAGCTACACTAATTTCTGCCCCATGTCACACTCGCATTCCTAGCATTCTACTAGTGTCTTCCACAGTGAAGATTGACACAAAATACTTACTAAGTTTGTCAGTCATTTCTTTGTCCCCCATTACTAACTCTGCAACGTCATTTTCCAGAAGTCTGATACCCACTCTTCTCTCTCTTTTACTCCTTATATAATCTAAAAAAAATTGTGTCCTTTTTCATATTATTGGTTAGCAAACTGGCATTTACCAGTTGAATCTCCTGATGACCACGGAGTGTTAATGTCTGCACTTTTTGTGCCTCCATTTGCTCCACTGTTCACCATGTGTGTTGATGCAGTCTGAAGGACTGCAGGTAATCATTAAATGGCTCTGCACTGCCTTAACTAGTGATTATTCATAAATTAATTTAACAATAATTATTGAGAGATATTTGGTTGATGGATAGAGGAAATCCGCACTAGTCTAATCCTCATATTTTCTGCAATTTTCACCTGACTAATTTCTAAAATTTAGTGTGTTATATTCCTTCCTCCTCATGTGGTAAGGTGAAGAGAAGTCGTCTCTTTATTCTTCATATGGCCTTATAGTTTATATTATATCAGATGTGGTCTTCATAAGAATGAGCAGGGTTTATTTTCCAGTCTCCTGAAAAATGAAGAGGTGAGTCAGCTTATTGACGTGCTGCAGTGCAACCATTGCTGTGGTGAAATCCCTCCCACAGGCAGGGAGTTTTGAGATTGAAATTTTGTGATAATGAAGCAATACTGAGATTTTCAATTCAACAAGGTATGTGACTTGTAGGGAAACCTGCAGATGATGCTATACTGAGAGTTCTTCTGCCTTTGATCTTGAGGTCAAGAGTTTGCAAAGTGTTCTTGGAGCAGTGTAAGTGAATAACTGCATAATTGTGTGACATTTTATTGATGGTACACATTCAGTCATAATCTGCCAGTGATGGAGCGAGTAAATATTTAACCTGGTGTCTTGAGTACCTTTCAAGTGTGCTGCTTTCTCTTGGATGGTACCAAGTTTCTTGAAGTGCTAGGTATCCAGCAGGTGGAGGTATGCTATTGCCATTCATTAAATAAAAGGTAGATGTTCTGGAGCATGTTGATATGAAGGGAGAGGAGGTGTTGGAGTTGTTAAAATACATTAGGACAGAAAAGTCCCCGGGGCCTGACGGAATATTCCCCGGGCTGCTCCATGAGGCGAGGGAAGAGATTGCTGAGCCTCTGGCTGGGATCTTTATGTCCTTGTTGTCCACGGGAATAGTACCGGAGGATTGGAGGGAGGTGAATGTTGTTCCCCTGTTCAAAAAAAGTAGTAGGGATAGTCCGGGTAATTATAGACCAGTGAGCCTTACGTCTGTGGTGGGAAAGCTGTTGGAAAAGATTCTTAGAGATAGGATCTATAGGCATTTAGAGAATCATGGTCTGATCAGGGACAGTCAGCATGGCTTTGTGAAGGGCCGATCCTGTCGAACAAGCCTGATAGAGTTCTTTGAAGAGGTGACCAGGCATGTAGATGAGGGTAGTGCAGTGGATGTGATCTATGTGGATTTTAGTAAGGCATTTGACAAGGTTTCACACGGTAGGCTTATTCAGAAAGTCAGAAGGCATGGGATCCAGGGAAGTTTGGCCAGGTGGATTCAGAATTAGCTTGCCTGCAGAAGGCAGAGGGTGGTGGTGGAGGGAGTACATTCAGATTGGAGGATTGTGACTAGTGGTGTCCCACAAGGATCTGTTCTGGGACCTCTACTTTTCGTGATTTTTATTAACGACCAGGATGTGGGGGTAGAAGGGTGGGTTAGCAAGTTTGCAGACGACACAAAGGTTGGTGGTGTTGAAGATAGTGTAGAGGATTGTTGAAGATTGCAGAGAGTCATTGATAGGATGCAGAAGTGGGCTGAGAAGTGGCAGATGGAGTTCAACCCGGAGAAGTGTGAGGTGCTACACTTGAAGGGCAAACTCCAAAGCAGAGTACAAAGTAAATGGCAGGATACTTGGTAGTGTGGAGGAGCAGAGCGATCTTGGGGTACATGTCCACAGATCCCTGAAAGTTGCCTCACAGGTAGATAGGGTAGTTAAGAAAGCTTATGGGGTGTTAGCTTTCATAAGTCGAGAGATAGAATTTAAGAGTCGCGATGTAATGATGCAGCTCTATAAAACTCTGGATAGGCCACACTTGGAGTACTGTATCCAGTTCTGGTTGCCTCACTATAGGAAGGATGTGGAAGCATTGGAAGGGGTACAGAGGAGATTTACCAGGATGCTGCCTGGTTTAGAGAGTATGCATTATGATCAAAGATTAAGGGAGCTAGGGCTTTACTCTTTGGAGAGAAGGAAGATGAGAGAGACATTATAGAGGTGTACAAGATAATAAGAGGAATAGATAGAGTGGATAGCCAGCGCCTCTTCCCCAGGGCACCACTGCTCAATACAAGAGGACATGGCTTTAAGGTAAGGGGTGGGAAGTTGAAGGGGGATATTAGAGGAAGGTGTTTTACTCAGAGAGTGGTTGGTGCGTGGAATGCACTGCCTGCGTCAGTGGTGGAGGCAGATACACTCGTGAAGTTTAAGAGACTACTAGACAGGTATATGGAGGAATTTAAGGTGGGGGGTTATATGGGAGGCAGGGTTTGAGGGTCAGCAAAATATTGTGGGCCGAAGGGCCTGTAATGTGCTGTACTATTCTATGTTCTATGTTCTAAAACTTAAATATAAAAGTCTACCTAATCTGTATAACCAACTCTCCAAACAAAATATTGATGTTTTGGGCTGATACCCTACATCCAGAACTGCTGAAGTGTCTCAGCCCAAAATGTTGATTCTTTATTCCTTTCCACAGATGCTGCCTGACCTTCTGAGGTCCTCCAGCATTTTGTATTCTAGCTTTTAACATCTGCAGAATCTTTTGTGTCTCAAACAAAGTGTCCTTTATATTTTTAGAAACAATGCTTGTCATGTCCAATATTAGGCATTAGGCCAATGTACTAAACCAACACCAAAAAAATTAACTCACATGTGGTTGTAGATTATTTATACATCAATAGGTTTCGCAATTTTGCTGAGAAAGCAATCAGAGAGTAAGGAGAAAAAGAGAAAAGGATGTTGGAAAGGAATTATTAAAGAAGGTGTATTGAAAAGATTGTGTCAAGGGAAGTTTGTGAGAGGTATGAGAATAAAGTAAGACCCAAGATCATATAGCGGAGTTTCTGTTTTGAGCTCAGAGAGGGAGTTATATTTCTGGGGCAAGGTGAATTGCATTGCTTTTCACTGGACTGAGCAATGTCTAGAATATGTCCTACATGCTTGAGGAATATACAAGTCTAACACACCTAACAATCAACCCTATTGCATTATAATAATAATATTACAATCATAATAACAAAAATAATAATTTTGTTATATTGACTGTCAAAAGACATTTGATTCTGTCCCACACTCATGGTTAATAGAAATTTTTAATTTATATAAACTACGCCCGATACTTGTGAAATTCCTTCAATATCTAATGAACTATTGGCATACTATAATCACCTATCTACTAATAACCAAAAAAGAACAACCACTGTTAACAAAATAAACTGAAGCATTTTCAAGGGTGGCTCTCTAAGCCCATTAAGGTTTTCTCTGGCCTTAAACCCTCTCTAATTAACTGAATCAGATAAAAATAGGGTATCAAATCAGAGACAGCCAAGTGAATTACACCTTGACACACCTTCTATACATGGATGATTTAAAATTATCTGGTCCCTCATCAACAAAGCTAAAGTGTTTAATTCAAATAGTAGAACTATCTTCTAACAATATAAATATAAACTTTGGACTAGATAAGTGCAGAACATTAAACATAAAGTGCAATTGAATTACATACTAGAATATAAAACAGATCAGCAGGATACAATATAACCAATAAATGAATATGAAACATGTAAGTATCTGGAATATCAACAAGCAAAGAAAATAGTGTGATAAAGGGAAAACTTTAGACATGATATCTTGATCTGAAAGTGATCTGGAAAAATTACGAAAAAAAATAAGAACTGAAAAGACAAGTTTTAGAAAACACTATGTACACTCGAACACAGTTAGATTAACTCTACCTAGGAAAGAAGGAGGAAGAGGAATAACAGACATAAAAATTTACACAACAATCAAATAAAACTTTTAAGGACATATTTTCATCAATGAAAACAAGATTCAGAACTCCACGCAAGCATATATAATTCTGACAAGAAGTATACACCACTAAACTTAAATGAGAGCACAGCCCAGAAAAATGAAGAAAATGTTAACCAATGGAAGAGCACGTCCTTCCATGGAAGACATCCTTATGATCTGAGCAGACTAGATGCTGACAAGGAAGTATTGAATATCTGGCTCAGAGCTGGAAGCTTCTTTCCAGAAACAGAGTGGCAATATAGCAGTAGGATGGGAACACAAAATATTATCAAAAATACAAAATAAAAGACCAACAAGTTCAAGGTGATAAGTGCAGGAAATGCAAAGAAAACATAGAAACAATCCAACAGGTTACAGGATCCTGCTGTAGTTTAACTCAATCTGATTATCTACACAAAAAAGAGACAAGCATCATTCACCAAAACCTTGCTTTAAAAGAAACTTATTAGACACCATATCTTACTATAAGTACAAGACTGATCCAGTTTTAGAGTCAGAGTTCTACAAATTATATTATGACTGATCCGATCCATTATTACAGATAGGACAATCCATAATAACTGTCTAGATATAGCATTACAGGATATACATGCAAGAACAACTTACTTAATAGATATAGCCATTCCAAACACACATAACGTACAGAAATCAACAAGTGAAAAAGACCAGAAGTATGCTTAATTAAAAGAAGAAATTAAAAGACAACGGCACATGAGCATTGCAAACAGGAGAGAATCTGCAGGCGCTGGAAATCCAAGCAACACACACAGAATACTGGAGGAACCCAGCAGGCCAGGCAGCATCTATGGAAAAAAGTACAGTTGACGTTTCAGGCTGAGATCCTTTGGCAGGAATGGAGAAAAGAAGATGAGGAGTAGATTTAAAAGGTGGGGGAAGGGGAGGGAGAAATATAAGGTGATAGGTGAAACTGGGAGGGGAAGGAATGAAGTAAATAGCCGGGAAGTACAAACGTTTGTATATCAGTGAAAGAGATACATACAGGGCTGGAGAAGGGGGAGTCTGGTAGGTGGGGATAGACAGCCATGGAAGAAAGAAAAGTGGGACGGAGCACCAGAGGGAGATGACGGGCAAGCAAGGAGATAAAGTCACAGCAGGAAAAGAGGGTGGGGATTGGTGAAGGAGAAGGCGGGGGTGGGGGGGATGGCATTTCTGAAAGTTCAAGAAATTGATGTTTGTGCCTCAGGTTGGAGGCTACCCAGACAGAATATAAGATGTTGTTCCTCAAACCTAAGTGTGGCCTCATCATGACAGTAGAGGAGGCCATGAATTGACATATTGGAATGGGAATAGGAACTGGAGTTAAAATGGGTGGCCACTGGGAGATCCCACTTATTCTGGCAGACTGAGCGTAGATGCTCAGTGAAACAGTTCGCAATCTACTTTGGGTCTTACCGGTATACAGGAGGCCACACCGGGAGCACTGTATACAGCATATGATCCCAAAAGGCTTACAGGTGAAGTGTCACTTCACCTGGAGGGACTGTTTGGGACCCTGAATGTTAGTGAGGGAGGACGTGAAGGGGCAGGTGTAGCACTTGTTCTGCTTGCAAGGATAAGTGCCAGGAGAGAGATCAGTTGAGAGGGATGACTGGACAAGGGAGTTGCATAGGGAGCGATCCCTGAGGAAAGCAGAAAGTGGGAGGAAGGGAAAGACGTGCTTGGTGGTGGCATCCTGTTAGAAATGGTGGAAGTTCCGGAAAATTATAGGCTGGATGGGGAAGCTGGGGGTGGGGTGGTCTGTGAGGAAAAGAGGAACCCTATCCCTGGCAGGGTGGTGGGAGTATGGGATAAAAGCAGATATGTGTGAAGTGGAAGAGATGCGATTGAGGGCAACGTTGATGGTGGATGAAGGGAAGCCCCTTTCTTTGAAAAAGGAGAATATCTCCTTTGTTCCAGAATGAAAAGCCTCATCCTGAGAGCAGATGCGGTGGAGACAGAGGAATTGAGAGAAGGGAATAGTTCCCTTTCTCCAGCCCCGTATTATCATCCCAGTTATTTACTTCATTACTCCCCTCCCGGTTTCACCTATCGCCTTGTGTTTCTCTCTCTCCTCCCCCACATTTAAAATCTATACCTCATCCCCTTTTACCAGTCCTGCTGAAGGGTCTTAGCCTGAGACGTCGACTGTACTTTCTTCCATAGATGCTGCTTGGCCTGCTGTGTTCCTCCAGCATTTTGTGTGTGTTGCAGGGTATACATCATCCCAATAAGAATATCTACAATTGCTTTAATTCCAAAGTCACTACACAATAGCATTAAACAATTACACCTACACAGTAATATTTATATAAATCTTCGGAAAGCCACAATACTAAACACCACTAGAATAGGCCGAACGTTTCTAATAATAATTGAGAAAATGAGCATGCTTGGCTATGCCCATATGACACGTTTTACCAGCTTGAGCTGAGAAAAAAAATACAATAATAATACACGTAGAACAAGATTTGGTCAAGATATTTTCTCCAGAAATGCAGAAAAACACAAAGTCACCAACTAGATTTATTGGCTGTGGTACGTGTACAGAAGATGTCTTAAACTGTGGGAGAATCTAAAAGTAGAGGTCATAAACATAAGATAGTGCCAACATAGGATGCAAAGAATTCAAACCATTTTTCATTACTCAAAAAGTGCTTTGAATGCATGACTTCACACCCTCACGGAATAGTTAAACTTTAAAAGTAGAAAAGGAAGCTAGATTAGCACACAAGGGAGAAATGAATAAAAAAATCTGTAAGGATATGTGGATAAATGTAGATGAGGAAGGAGATGAAGGAGCTTGTTTGAAGTCTAAATTTTTGCATAAACCAGTTGCCCAATGCATATGTAAAACAGTATGAACTATGTGCGCTGCATTGAAAGAGGAATGTTTTTACAGATATGAATTTTATTTTCACTGTGCCAGCATTTCAGCCTGATAGATACAGCATTTAATAATCATATAGTAAATTTATGAAGCCTTCGTTGAATACAGGACGTCAACTGAAAACAATTATACTGGAGGTTTAATTATCAATGTGTGTAGCGAAAATACGTGCGTGTGTGTGTGTGTGTGTGTGTGTGTGTGTGTGCGTGTGTGATAAATGTTATAAAGTCACGCATAGTGCAGCCTTTCCCGGATTTGATTTTTTTCTCTGTAGATCTGAATGAAATATTATTTCCACTGAACTCAAATTAATATATGAATACAATGAAAACTGAAGCATCAGTCTTTCATTATTGAGCTCACTTGGAGCAGTACACCACATGAGAGAGTTTAAAGTAAAGCCTGCAGAGTTTGCTGAAAGCAACTGGGTGATTTTCAAAAATTCAATAGGTTTATTATGAACTGAGGCAGGGAAAATGAGGGAAGCAGGTGCATCTTGATTAGATTAATAATTCCAAAATTATTTCAGTTCTGTATTAAAATAATATTCCTCGTAGGGACTGAATGATAAATTTAATTTGTACAAAGCAAAATATACTGGGAAAATATTATTCTTCAGGACTCTTAAAAGACCAACTCTGATGACAATACTAGGATCGTCAGGTCAGCATATCTAATACATAATTAAAAGTTTGATGTCAGCTGCACTTGGTTTGCCTGTGGGGTGGGAAACATCGTGATTAGCTGAAATTTTTCATCTGTGAAATGGTGAAAATATTTGAAAAATCCCTTAACCTGTTGCTAATCAAGAGTATGGTGGCTTAGTGCGTGAGTGACAGATAGTCACTGAAGTCAATGCAGTTCACTGATATCCTTCAATACTGTGAATACGCTGTCATTAACCAATGTAACCTACTTGTGATCCAGACAATTAATAACTTCATTAATTCATATTAGCTCTTTGAAATAGCTGGTAACCACTCAATGGAGAATGGAGTATGTTTGTTTTGATTGCAATGAATGAACTTAAGGAAGAACATATCAGGAATAGTGATGTAAGTTGCAAGTTGCAAGTTAAGGTTACCAAGAGCAATCAACTTGCACCAGTCCTTTCTCTCATTATCTCAGAAGCTATTACAATCTCTACCTTACTCCCTGGCCATGGGCTTTTTCCATTGCTGTGATCAGTACTGCTCATGGTTGACTTTGAGACCTAAACTTCAGTTCGTAATTGAGAGACTGGAATTGGAATGCAGATGTTGGATTATTGTCAACGTACCAAGATTCAGTGAAAAGCTTGTCTTGCATACTGATCATGCAGATCGAATCTACCACAGTGCAGTGAGGAAGAACAGAATGAGATAGAACAAAATAGGTGTAACAGCTACAGAGAAATGCTATATCCAGTAAAGAATAAGGTGCAAAATCATAACAAGGTAGATTATGAGGTAAACAGTCCATCCTATTGTACTAGGAAACTTTTCAATTTTCTTATAACTGTGGGTAGAAGCTGTTCTTGAGCTTGGTAGTATGTGATTTCAGGCTTTTTATCTTCTGTCCAGTGGAAGAGAGGAAAAGGGAGAATGGGGACTTTGATTATGCTAATTGTTTTAATGAGGCAGGTGTCTGGATTCCATGATGTGCTGAGCTGTGTCAACAACTCTCTGCAGTTTTGTCAAGTTAGCTGCAGAGAAGTTGCCATTACCAATCCATAATGCATTCAGATGGGATGTTTTCATAATGTATCAATTAAAAATTGATAAAGGTTGATGGGGATATGCTAAATTTCTTTAACCTCCTGACAAATTAGAGGTGCTGGTGAGCTTTCTTGACCATGACATCTATGTGCTTGGATCAGGACAGGTTATCAGTGATATTTTCTCCAAGGAACTTGAAGCTTTCAACCCACTCTACCTCAATACTCTCGACATAAAGAGAAGCATGTTCACTATTCCCCCTTCCTGAAGTCAATGACCAGCTCTTTTGTGATGTTGACATAGAGGGAAAAGTTGCTGTCATGACACCATGTTACAAAACTTTCCTTCCCCTTCCTATACTCTGACTAATCATTATTGGACATATAGCCCAGGCTGACATTATCAACTGAAAACATGTCAATAGATTTAGAGCAGAATCTGGCCAAGAAGCTTGAGTGTACAGGGAGTAGAGTAGGAGGCTTCGGACACAACATCGTGGAGCAGCATTGTTTAGAATAATCATGGGTAGAGCTGCTGCTGCCTATGCTTACAGATTGCAGTCTGTTGATCAAAGATCCAGTTACAGGGGGAAGCATTGACTACTAGGGTCTAGGGTTTGGTGATGAATTTTCTTTGAGAGGTATAGTCAATAAACAGTAGTGTGATGCAGATATCTTGAATGTCCAGATGCTTCAGAGACGAGCATAGGGACAGGATGACAGCATCCACCTTAGACCTGTTTCAGTGTATCCTATCTGTTGAGAGATTCTGTCTCAATTACACACAGAAGTGATGCGGGGAAGAGGTGATACAGAAAACAAGAAAGAGAAATCCAGAGGTCCAGATCACTTGCTGCAAGGCTTGTCGGTCCAGTCCAGACTGAACAGAAGTTCAAAGCTCCTGAGCACAATCTGAGTTGCTTATTTCAAACATTATTAGGCACAGGCCCCAGTTCTGGTAGACTCCAAATGGAGTCTAACTTTGCAGCACAGACTGTTAGACTGGCAAACTGATCACTGCTACTATACTCAATCTCAAGCACAACAATACCACTGCATTCACTGGGAAGAAGTGATGGCTCAGGGCATGAGAAGTTGCCTTTAGTCAATAAGTTTAAGTGTATTTAATTATTTTAAGTGTGTGCTTCATTTTATAGAGTCTTCATTTAAACAGAAATACTTTTATCATATTGTTTGTTTATGTCAAGGTCAAATAGATTTTTGCATAGTAGGGGAATTAAGGGTTATGGGGAAAAGGCAGGTAGGTGGAGATGAGTCCATGGCCAGATCAGCCATGACTAGAGGGGCAGGCTCGACAGACCAGATGGTCTACTCCTGCTCCTATTTCTTACGTTTTTATGTTTGTTTTTTTATATAGTTCTCACGTGTTTTTGAATGCCCATGGCTGTCAAACAAATTCACAAACATTCAACATCTGTTATGATTCTGAAATGGTGCTGGAGGACTAAAGGTTGTAAATATCACTCCATTTCTTAAGAAGGGAGGGAGAGAGAGAGACAAAAGACAGGAAATTATATGCCTGTTAGTCTCACTTCAGTGTTTGGTAAAATGCTGGAATCCATTATTAAGGATGAGGTTTCGGTGTACTTGGAGGCATGTGATAAAATAAGCTGGTCAGCATGATTTCCTTAAAGGGCAGATTTGCCTGACAAATACGTTGGATTCCTTGGAGGAAATAATATACAGAATAGACAAAGAAGAATCACTGGAGGTTGTATTCTTGGGGTTTCAAAGGCTATTGACAAGATACCACACATGAGACTGCTTAACAAGATAACAGCCATGAACTTGAAGTATTGCAAGCAGTTTTGGGACTGTTTCTAAAAAAATTATGTGCTGGCAATTGGAGAGAGCTTAAATGAAGTTCACAAGAACGATCCCTGGAATGAAAGGGTTAATGAATGAGGAGCATTTGATGGCACTGGACCTGTACTCACATGAGTTTAGAAGAATAAGGGGGGATCTCTTTGAAACTTATCAAATATTGAATGGCCTAGAAAGAGTTAGTGTCGAGAGGATGTTTCCTACGGTGGGGGAGTCTAGTACCAGAAGGCGCAGTCTCAGAATATAAGAATGTCCCTTTAGGACAGAGATGTGGTGGAAATTCTTTAGCCTGTGGGTCAGAAATCAGTGAAACTCATTGCCACAGATGGCTGTGGAGGCCAAGTCATTGGGTATATTTATGTGGAGGTCGATAGTATTTTGATCAGTAGGAGCGTCAAAGGTTACGGGGAAAAGGCAGGAGAATAGGGGTGAGAGGGATAGTAAGTCAACCATGCTGAAATAGTAGAACAGTCTCAATGGGCTGAATTCTGCTAATATGCCTTATGGTCTTATCAGTTATAGCTTTGCTATGTGTTGGTCCTGGAAGCAAGGCCTTGATGGTAATCAAAGTTCAACTATCCACTTCCTGGTAGAAACTTTGCTCTTCACTGTGTTGATCTGGCCTTGTCTAATAAGCTGGGAACAAGGTCCCTGTAGAATATTGCTCCCAGAACCATGTCTGAAGAAGCATTGGATGGTGAAGGGCAAGAAACATTAAGTCCTGGGATCAGTAAACCTTCCCTGTTGTGATCCGTAGAAGTCTATGGCACAAATTTGCCTTGTTTAATGCAGTGAGTATTTCTCTGTCTACTGAACTTCGTCTTTGCAAGATTCATATCCTCACCATCTGGTTGCATCTAATATCTCTATCAGTCACCTCAGATCTAGGCTGTCGTGTTCCTAGCAGCTATGCCCTTCTGTACTCTATGCTTAACCCCTCCCTCACCATGACAGGTTTCTACACTTCATTGTAAATCTCATCTCTACCTCCTCTCTTCAAAAAAGATTAAGATGTCCAATTTCTCCTGACAACTAAGCTTCTCCATCCTTGGGAGAAACATATTTAATGTTGCAAAAAGCTGAAAAGATGGAAGGATGAAAAGGAAAAGCAAGAATTTTAGCAACAGAGTGAATGCACAGACAATATCACAGGAGAATAATTAGTTTTATTCCTGATTCTCTTGTGGCAAAATACTTTTCAGGTATAAAGTAGCAAAATACTTAGAAAAGTAGGATTTACGTCAAATTGCAGCTCGAACTTCCATGTAAAACATACATAAACATATGCACCATGATATGGTCAATGACACAGTGCTCAAAAGTTGAAGGTGACTCAACGGAACTGAGATTGGTAACTAATTTATTATCACCCCATGTACCAAGAAAGAGCAAAAAGCATTTTCTTACATGGTATCCAGACATAGCACCCCATACATAAGTACATCAAGGCTGTGAAAAGGAAAAAAACAGAATGCAGAATATAGTCACTGTTGTAATGTGAGCATTACTAAAAGTAAGTTAATACTAATTAGGATAATGGGGGGTTTCTACTTCCGTTCTTTTTACTTCCGGTGAGCTTTGTATATAGTGTCCCTGTCATGTATATACATAACGGTTTTGAAGTTCGAGGTAAAGTTTTTTCTTTGGCATGAAGTTGTCGAGTGTGCCTTTTTCAAAGTAGAAGTTACCACAGTTCCAGCCAAAGTGCAGTGCAGGTAAACAAGTAATATGCAAGGGCCAAAAATGAGAGAGTCCTGTACAATCCTTGGTCATCCTTTAGTACCTTCGTCAGCCCTGTTGCATATTCCACTGCAGATGACAGCCTATAGAAGGTGATGTCAAAAACAGAAATCCTATTAAAGAACAAAAAACACATGACCATTGAAGTCCAAAGAAGCTGTGCTCACTAGCCAATGATGACATTTAACATTCACCCACTGGCTTCCCATTAGTGCTGCTTTTAATGTTGGCTTGTTGAGTCTGTTCCCTATGAAGACCTGATGACAGTGTGTCTGCCCTGATGAGCAGGTAGTGTTTGAGAGCCAGAGAGGGCGTTGAGCCTCTGACATCTTCAGAAGGGACAGCAAAGGACAACCCTAAACTTAACTCTTGCTCAACAAAGTGTCAAGCTATCACTAAGGTATCTAAAGCAAATGGTTTGTTGTACCCATTTCACAAGGAGGGCAAGTGAAAGCACAAGAGGAAGCACTTGCTGCAAAGCCATAAGTCCTATGTCCTCAAATTTAAGTGTCCACTGTCATCAGTGGGGCTCAGACTGCAGTGCAGTGTTTCATTGTCCCGACTGCATTCTGACAGCCCATGGGAGAGAAGACAAGCTGAGCAGAAATCTTTGTTTCCAAAGAAAGCAATGCTGAAGTGAAAGTTGTCATTCGAAGTTGGGCAGGACACGTTCCAGAACTTGTTGTCACTCTGAGGAATACTGCTTTGCCTTGACATCTGAACAGCTGTGTAGGACTAGAGCAGGGGGGGTGGTGTACAACTGTGTTGTATGGCTTTACCTATCTGATTGATGCTCTTGAGTGCTTAGAATTGTCTAGTAAAGCAAGTTAAAGTAAAAACAATATAAAAATACTTGGTCATCTTCCAGCATCAAGTAGCCAAAACCTTGTAACTTAGTCTAAGATGATTCAATTTACAAATATCACTGCCCCAGATTTGTACAAGACTCGCTCGAGGCTGCTGTGTATAATCAGGTGGCAATACTCAAGACTTTGACTGGAATGGAATTCACAGAGGCCTCTGTTTCAAAGAAAACCAGGGATGTGAAGAGGAATTTAAATTTCAAACAAGAGAAGATCTGCAGATGCTGGAAATCCAAGCAATACACACAAAATACTGGAGGAATTTAGCAGGCCAAGAGCAGCATCGATGGAAAAAAGTACAGTCAATATTTCGGGCCGAGACTATTCAGCAGGAATATAAACTTGACTGGTTTTAAAGATACACCTTATCCAACAGTATGATATGTATGAGATACAAGAGACTGCAGATGATGGAATCTGGAGCAAATTAACAACTGATGGAAGAATGCAGCAGGGCAGGCAGCATCAAGGCCCTTCATGCACAGCATAGGCTCATGATATATTCTTATGATAATAGAGAAGGTGAGGGGAAACAGGCTGTGGCCTCACTTGTCCCTCTGTGTTTACAAGTAATGGACGTGGGAACTTGTTCCAACAGCTTATGAACTGCAAGAGTGCTGGAACTGAGATGCCCACCAGTTATTGATCAACATTGATGTATTCCTGGTCTTAAGAAAACATTGGAGAAGGACCCTGCCATGCTACTAAAACCTCTCACAGGTTTTTGGGTGGGTTGAACATAACTTTGCTTTGACATCAGCATTCCCATTGTGGTCTTCATTCCAGCTCTGCTGAGAAAAATTAGATGATGATATCACTGTCAGACCCACTGACTTTCATAACCTTTTATCTTTACTATTGTTAGATGAAATGCTTCTAATATCAACTATTCTAGTATATATATCTTTTCCTCCTCATCAGGCAAGTCTTGCTGAAAAGTGTAAATAAATTAAATTTTAGTCTTTTGGTATCAGCTCTACTGTATAATTAAACTGAAAGAAAAACAAAGCTTTATACCCAGATGTGAGCAAGTTGCAGACAATGGCCTTGATACTTAATTGCATATCTTGTAATTTTTGAAACCATAGCATAGAAATGGTGGTACTTCATAAAGCAGAGCGGGCACTGCACAATCTTTGGAAATGTATCTATGATTTCACAAGTTAACTATTGTTGCAAGTGTGTTTACTTATCAGGATTGTTTTGTTCTTTCAATTGCCTTTGTGAAAGTAGTTTGTAAAGTATTCCGCACAATAAGTTTTAGGTCGTTGCTTAATTTTACTTTCAATAAAAATCAATTTCTCTTTGCAAAAGTTTTTAGAGTCAAGACTGATAGCATCTTCGGCCCAACCCATCCATGCTGACCATGCTGCCCGCTGGAGCAAATCTCTTTTGCCTGCTTTTGACCCATTTTAAACCACTCTTATCCATGTGTAATGCGCTGGAAGGTTTCACTGCTAATGTAATGGCCTCTCTGTAATGTTTCACGGCTAAGGTAATGGTTTATCTGTAGCAGCAATGTTTGGGTTATGACTAGAGAGAACGGGGGCTTTGGAATGTATGCTAGCCAATGAGAGGCATGTTGTTCTTTCTTGTGGGTTTGGAGGCAGGGATTTTGTAATCTTTTGTTGGCAAGAGATAAAGAGGGAAGATGCAAGTGGAGGGAGTTGGTAGACCGCCGGACGGAGTGGACTGGGAGCGAGGGTTCGAAGGTCGGTGACACACGGAGGAAGTCAACGGAAACGTGAGCTCCAATGTGCATATTAGACTGTTTCATTAAAATGGGCCCTTTTTCTTTTTATTTTCTTTACTAACCCTATAGTCAAATTAAGATTTATAAAGTTCAATCGTATAATTGCATATGGTGGACTGTCTGTTATTTTGCGGTTTGGGTTGGTAACTGGGTAACACATCACGCAACATCCACACGAATGAGATTTCTCAGTTTGGCTGGGCCAGAGGCTGTTTTCCCTGAGACGAACGTATGCTGGCTGAACCTCAGGGTTACAATGGTGGGGGTATCGTTCGAGGATTGATTCCGTTGGATGCTGTGTGATTGCCCTGAGCATTGAACCAGTGGGTTGTGTGTTTAAATCTGTGCTGGTCTGGATGCTGCCGAGGTGAAGTGATGGGGTGCCTCCATGGGGTTACTGGTAACTAATGCGTGCGTGTTGAGTGGGGTGGATATTCGTACCCTGGATAAATTGTTAATTCGATTTTTGAGTACAGTTAAACCTGTTGACAAAATTGAGGTTGTAGCACGGAGATTTGATAAAACAGTGGGCTCAGACCTTGTTTTAGTTCGGACTAGCGCTGACGAAATGGGGCCGAGTCACAAGTCGAGCTTCCCGTAGCTGGGGATGGAGACTTCAGGGACAGGGTTTTGTCATTTCTGAGGAGTGAGGGGAAGCAGTGGTCGGATTTGGAATGTCTAATTAGTCCCTGTCCCCCAATGAAGAGTGAGAGTTCTGAGTTGGCATCAGCCCTTACCTCTCTGGTGAAGAAGTGGCCCAGTGCACAGGCAGAGGGTCCCCCAGAAGCTAAGAATATTCTCCAGAATAACGCCCAGCCCCGAGGGGGAGGAGGAGTATGAGACGTGGGTGGAGCAGACCTCTCAGTTGTTAGATGAGTGGCAGTGCTCTGATGACAAAAAGCGACAGAGATTGGTTGAAAGTTTGAGGGGGTTGGCCGCTGATGTGGTGAGAGCTGTGAAAACGTGCCAACCCTCAGCTAACCTTGCCGACTATCTGGGGGCATTGGAGCGTGCCTTTGGTACGACAGGGAGTCCACTGGAGCTCATGGTGGGGTTTCAGAATGTGCATCAGGAGAAGGGGAGAGAAGCTTTCTGCTTACATTTTTCAGCTAGAGAGGCAGCTAAATTGTTTGAGGCGCAGAGGAGGCATTCAGGTAGCTGAGGTGGATAAGTTAACAATGGACCAGATAGCCAAGGGTGCCCAATCCCAGGACATGATTGCTTGGGGTCTCCGACAGTCTGTAAGACGTGCTTCCCTCCCTCCTTGTTGAGCTAATCAGAGAGGTATGGGAGGAGGAGGACGTGTCGGAGGTGTGGGAGGGCTCTGTCAGCAGTGTACAGTCCTTGGTAGTAGCCCCTTGTGGTGAAGTGATTGCAGCTAGCCCAACACGGGGGATGGTAAAGGAGATTGTGGCAGAGCTGAGAACTGAGATGTCCTGGGTGTTAACAGCGGGTGTAGACCCTCCTTGTAATAGAACTGGTAGAGAGCGGTACCCCCGCACCACCAAAGACTTATCTGAAGTATGTGTGTGACATGAGAAGAGAGCTAAAAAGGGCTTATGAATTAGCTGGGGTCACAGATTATGATCAAAAGATGAGGTTCTCCCAACTCCTGCTGGGAGACCTGGTCCTCATAAGGAATTTGGGGCTCCCTGGGGAAAAAAATTGGTGGACCGCTGGGTGGCTACGCCCTATGTGGTGACGAGTCAAATTGCAAACCTACCTGTTTTCTGGGTGAAACCAGAGGATGGGAATGGGCCTGTCAAGATTCTCCATCGGAACCACCTTCTGCCTCTGGGACAAGAGGTGCAGGTAGACTCAGAACCCGACCTGGAGTCTACACCTAGTAAGAGGACGCTGTGGCAATGCGAAGTGACTGCAGGGCCCACAGCAGGAGAGGTTAGGCTGCCCCCCACCCCGGCCCTGAGAGGGATACTGATTCGGAGGGTGAGGACCTGGAGGTGTGGTATATGCTGCCTTTTGCTAACTCCCCATTGATGAAGAAGAGAATCCAAGCCCTTCTCTTACTGAGTCAGGTAAGTGTGGGGGGGGGAGGTGCTATTTTTTGGGCAGCCTGGGTTGCAGTGGGATCCTGCAGGGGATGAAACGGAGCTTGGCCATGGGACAGAGGGATCCGAGTTGCAAGTGGGCACAAGTGATAGGTCAGGGGAGGCCTCCCCAGGTAGACTGAAAGTACCCCCAGTAATGTCTGAACCTGAAGGGTTAGGTGAGGGGATACGGAGATCTCAGAGAATTAGGAGACCCCTGGATAGGCTGGCCTACATACCACCAGGAGAGCAGAGTGTGATCCCTACCGTTCTGGGGAGCTACCTCATTGCCTTTTACACCTGGATTCCTGTGTTTTGCAAGAAGGCTGGCGAATTATCTCAACATCATGAAGACATGACTAAATTTGGTGGGGGGAAAGTGTAACATGCTGTAAGGTTTCACTGCTAATGTAAGGCCTCTCTGTAATGTTTCACTGCTAAGGTAATGGTTTCTTTGTAGCAGCAATGTTTGGGTTATGACTAGAGATAACAGGGGCTTTGGAATGTATGCTAGCCAATGAGAGGCATGTTGTTCTTTCTTGTGGGTCTGGGAGCAAGGATTTTGAGGTCTTTTGTTGGCGAGAGATAAAGAGCGAAGACGCGAGTGGAGAGAGTTGGTAGACCGGCGGCTGAGTGGACTGGGAGCGAGGGTTCGAAGGTCAGCAACGCTCGGAGGAGGTCGATGGGGGACGAATGGATGAATCTGTGAGCTCCAACATGCACATTAGACTTTCATTAAAATGGGCCTTTTTTCTTTTTATTTTCTTTACTAACTGTAGTCAGATTAAGAATTACAAAGTTCAATTGTTAAATTGCATCTGGTGTACAGTCTGATATTTTGCAGTTCGGATTTGTAAGCGAGCAACACACCACGCAACATCCACCCAAATGAGATTTCTCAGTTTGGCTGAGCCAGAGGTTGTCTTTCCCTCGACAAACACGTGCTGGCCAAACCTCAGAGTTACACACGTACCTTTCTACATACCTTATAAACATTGGAATTGTACCCTCTTCTACAGCTTCCTTTGACAGCTCATTTCATTCTGTGTGAATAAGTTGCCCGTCGTGTTGCCTTTAAACCTTCCCCCTCTTACCTTAACCCTATGCCCTCTAGTTTCAGACTCCCAAAACCTGCGAGTATCTGCCTTATCTATGTCTCTAATGACTTTATATATCTCTGTAAGATGGCCCAGTAACCTACATTCTAGGAAAAAGTTTGCAGACTATACAATATCTCCCTACAACTCAGGCACTCCAGTCCCAGTAACACACTTGTGATTTTTTTTCTGTACTCTACCTGATAACCTGTCACACTCTGGATTTTAGTGACTTTCCAGCCTATTGGATGTTTAATAACATCAAGCACCTTTAGTTCATTAAGATATTAGACAGAATTGTCATAAATATTCTAATAAATACAGTGAGTGAGAAGGGAACACTGGCACCAGGGCTCTGCAGTGTTGGAAGAGAATACAACTGGTGATCCATGTGTCAAAGTATTTGGATTTCTGAACCGCCTGATAGTGGAATTTTAGTTTTACTCTATGTATTTCCCATGACATTGATTCAAGCATATGTAATTGTAAACAGAGTATGGACCTGATCATCAGTGACTAACTTGCATCTGCATGAGTTAGACTAATCTTTTCCTCTGTTTCTCAATTGTATCTCCGAATGTAAGTGTTCCAATTCTTCATTGTATCTTCTCAGCTCTGTGCGCGCAACATCTAACTGTTCACTGTATCATCGTTTTCCTTCAATGGCTCTGTCTTTGTGAACTATGCATCTCATGCTGTGCTGAACCACTGGTTGCCTCCTGCTGCAAGTTGTTGATCAAACTCAGAGAGACCTTCAAACAACCCTGTATCAACCAAAGCTTCAATAAACCTTCTTAAGTTTGTTGAGTATGTACTCCGTTGGTACAAAACTCTATTTATTTAGAATGTTTAATGTACTGGAACTTTTGTTCCTCTTGGGACTAGACACAAAAGTTTATCAGCTGTCCTTGTGAATTCAAAACTGATTATTATTTGTAACCTGCAATTACAGGTAGTTTGAAGGCCGATCCTTGTTTGCATTAACAAATTCGATTGTTACAATACTCTATACCTACGGATTATATGTTGATGGAGAGGGAGGGAGAGCAACCAGACATCTTGGTACATATTGGTGCCAATGACAGAGGAAAGAAAAGCAAAGAGGTTCTGAGAGAGAATTTAGAGAGCTTGGTAGAAAGCTGAGAAGCAGGACCTCCCAAGTGTTAATTTCTGATAGCTGCTTGTGCCACGTGCCAATGAGGGTAGAAACAGGATGATCTGGCAAATTAATGTGTGGCTAAAAGGTTGATGCTGAGGGCAGAGCTTCAGGTTCTTGGATCATTGGGATCTCTTCTGGGGGAGGTATGACTTGCTCAAAAGCGACAGGTTGCACCTGAACCTAAAAGAGAACTAATATTCTAACGGGCAGGTTTGTTAGAGCTGTTGGGTTTAAACTAATTTGGCCGGGGGTGGTGGTGTGGGAACTGGAGTGAAGAGACTCAGAGTAGGACGGATGATTAAAAAAAGAAAAGATAGTATGCAGCCAGACTGTTAGGAAGGGACAAGCAGATGATAGGACGTAATTGCAGCCAACAGGGTGAGTATCAATGCATTAGGGATGCAGAACCAAAATGGATAGCAAACTCAGTAGTCATAGTGTTATCTCACAATTCATGGAGAATAAGAAATAATGTGGATGATCTTGTTGCACTGTTACAGATTGTTGCATATGATGTAGTGGCCAGCAGTGAATCATGGCTGAAGAATGGTTGTAGTTGGGAGCTGAAGGTACGCAGAGAGGGTGGCTCGGCTGGGCTGGTAAACAATGGCATCAAATCAATAGGAAGATGTGACATAGGATCAGATGATATTGAATCCTTGTGAGTTGAGTTAAGAAACTGCAAGGGTAAAATAGTCATAGTCATACTCTATTGATCCCGGGAGAAATTGGTTTTCGTTACAGTTGCACCATAATTAATAAATAGTAATAGAACCATAATAGTTAAATAGTAGTATGTAAATTATGCCAGTAAATTATGAAATAAGTCCAGGACCAGCCTATTGGCTCAGGGTGTCTGACCTCCAAGGGAGGAGTTGTAAAGTTTGATGGCCACAGGCAGGAATGACTTCCTAATGCGCTCTGTGCTGCATCTCGGAGGAATGAGTCTCTGGCTGAATGTACTCCTGTGCCCACCCAGTACATTAGGTAGTGGATGGGAAACATTGACCAAGATGGCGTGCAACTTAGACAGCATCCTCTCTTCAGACACCACCGTGAGAGAGTCCAGTTCCATCCCCACAACATCACTAGCCTTATGGATGAGTTTGTTGATTCTGTTGGTGTCTGTTACCCTCAGCCTGCTGCCCCAGTACACAACAGCAAACATGATAGCATTGGCCACCACAGACTCGTAGAACATCCTCAGTATCGTCCGGCAGATGTTAAAGGACCTCAGTCTCCTCAGGAAATAGAGACGGCTCTATCCCTTCTTGTAGACAGCCTCAGTGTTCTTTGACCAGTCCAGTTTATTGTCAATTCGTATCCCCAGGTGTTTGTAATCCTCCACCATGTCCACACTGACCCCCTGGATGGAAACAGGGGTCACCGGTACCTTAGCTCTCGTCAGGTCTACCACCAGCTCCTTAGTCTTGGCAGTTATAGACCCTGATGGCAGTTATATACAAACCTCCAAACGATAGCTGGGACAGGAACCACAGATTAGAACAGGAAGTAGAAAAGGCATTTCAAAAGGAAGGTTCTCAAGCATGATTCCAGGAATGAAAGGGTTATCATATGAGGAATGTTTGATATTCTGCATCTGTACTTGCTGGAATTTAGAAGGATGGGGGGGGGGGGGGGGAATCTCATTGAAACCTTTTGAACATTGAAAGGCCCAGACTGAGTAGATGTGGTAAAGATGTTACCCATGGCGGGGGAGCCTAGGACACGAGGGCACAGCCTCAGGATAGAGGGGTGTCCACTTAAAACAGAGATGCTGAGAAATTTCTTCAGCAGAAGGATGATGAATTTTTGGAATCTATTACCACAGGCAGCTGTGGAGGCCAGGTAGTTAGGTGTATTTAAGGCAGAACTTGATAAGTTCTTGATTGGACATGGCATCAAAGGTTATGGGGAGTGGGGCTGAGGAGGGGAGAAAAAAATCACCATGATTGAGTGGCAGAGAAGATTCGATGGACTAAGTAGCCTAAACCTGCTCCTATGTCTTATGGTCTTATGGATACTTCCTGACGAGGCAGATAGATAGATAGATAGATATACGCAAACAACAGGAATTCTGCAGGTGCTGGAAATTCAAGCAACACACATCAAAGTTGCTGGTGAACACAGCAGGCCAGGCAGCATCTGTAGGAAGAGGTGCAGTCGACGTTTCAGGCCAAGACCCTTCGTCAGGACTAACTGAAGGAAGAGTGAGTAAGGGATTTGAAAGTTGGAGGGGGAGGGGGAGATCCAAAATGATAGGAGAAGACAGGAGGGGGAGGGATAGAGCCAAGAGCTGGACAGGTGATAGGCAAAAAGGGATACGAGAGGATCATGGGACAGGAGGTCCGGGAAGAAAGACAAGGAGGGGAGGGGGGGGACCCAGAGGATGGGCAAGAGGTATATTCAGAGGGCCAGAGGGAGAAAAAGGAGAATGAGAGAAAGAATGTGTGCATAAAAATAAGTAACAGATGGGGTAAGAGGGGGAGGTGGGGCCTTAGCAGAAGTTAGAGAAGTCGATGTTCATGCCATCAGGTTGGAGGTTACCCAGACGGAATATAAGGTGTTGTTCCTCCAACCTGAGTGTGGTTTCATCTTTACAGTAGAGGAGGCCGTGGATAGACATGTCAGAATGGGAATGGGATGTGGAATTAAAATGTATGGCCACTGGGAGATCCTGCTTTCTCTGGCGGACAGAGCGTAGATGTTCAGCAAAGCGGTCTCCCAGTCTGCGTCGGGTCTCACCAATATATAAAAGGCCACATCGGGAGCACCGGACGCAGTATATCACCTCAGTCGACTCACAGGTGAAGTGTTGCCTCACCTGGAAATCTCAGCTTGCTTCCTGGCCGACCTATTGTCTCAGCTTGCTTTCCTACCCAAGATCCACAAACCTGCCTGTCCTGGCCGACCTACTGTCTCAGCTTGCTCTTGCTCCACCAAACTCGTTTCTGCATACCTCGACACGGTTTTATCACCCCTTGTTCAATCCCTTCCGACCTACGTTCGTAACACTTCTCACGCTCTTGAACTTTTCGATGATTTTAAGTTCCCTGGCCCCCACTGCTTTATTTTCACCATGGATGTCGAGTCCTTATATACTTCCATCCCCCATCAGGAAGGTCTCAAAGCTCTACGCTTCTTTTTGGATTCCAGACCTAATCAGTTCCCCTCTACCACCACTCTGCTCCGTCTAGCGGAATTAGTCCTTACTCTTAATAATTTCTCCTTTGGCTCCTCCCACTTCCTCCAAACTAAAGGTGTAGCTATGGGCACCCGTATGGGTCCTAGCTATGCCTGCCTTTTTGTTGGCTTTGTGGAGCAATCTATGTTCCGTGCCTATTCTGGTATCAGTCCCCCACTTTTCCTTCGCTACATCGACGACAGCATTGGCGCTGCGTCCTGCACGCATGCAGAGCTCGTTGACTTTATTAACTTTGCCTCCAACTTTCACTCTGCCCTCAAGTTTACCTGGTCCATTTCTGACACCTCCCTCACCTTTCTAGATCTTTCTGTCTCTGTCTCTGGAGACAGCGTATCCACTGATGTCTACTATAAGCCTACTGACTCTCACAGCTATCTGGACTATTCCTCTTCTCACCCTGTCTCTTGCAAAAACGCCATCCTCTTCTCACAATTCCTCCGTCTCCGCGGCATCTGCTCTCAGGATGAGGCTTTTCATTCTAGGACGAGGGAGATGTCTTCCATTTTTAAAGAAAGGGGCTTCCCTTCCTCCACTATCAACTCTGCTCTGAAACACATCTCCCCCATTTCACGTACATCTACTCTCACTCCATCCTCCCGCCACACCACTAGGAATAGGGTTCCCCTGGTCCTCACCTACCACCCCACCTCCGGGTCCAACATATTATTCTCCGTAACTTCCGCCACCTCCAATGGGATCCCACCACTAAGCACATCTTTCCCTCCCCCCCCTCTCTGCATTCCGCAGGGATTGCTCCCTACGCAACTCCCTTGTCCATTCGTCCCCCCCATCCCTCCCCACTGATCTCCCTCCTGGCACTTATCCGTGTAAGCGGAACAAGTGCTACACATGCCCTTACGCTTCCTCCCTTACCACCATTCAGGGCCCCAAACAGTCCTTCCAGGTGAGGCAACACTTCACCTGTGAGTCGACTGGGGTGATATACTGCGTCCGGTGCTCCCGATGTGGCCTTTTATATATTGGCGAGACCCGACGCAGACTGGGAGACCGCTTTGCTGAACATCTACGCTCTGTCCGCCAGAGAAAGCAGGATCTCCCAGTGGCCACACATTTTAATTCCACATCCCATTCCCATTCTGACATGTCTATCCACGGCATCCTCTACTGTAAAGATGAAGCCACACTCAGGTTGGAGGAACAACACCTTATATTCCGTCTGGGTAGCCTCCAACCTGATGGCATGAACATCGACTTCTCTAACTTCCGCTAAGGCCCCACCTCCCCCTCGTACCCCATCTGTTACTTATTTTTATGCACACATTCTTTGTCTCACTCTCCTTTTTCTCCCTCTGTACCTCTGAATATACCTCTTGCCCATCCTCTGGGTCCCCCTCCTCTCCTCGTCTTTCTTCCCGGACCTCCTGTCCCATGATCCTCTCGTATCCCTTTTGCCTATCACCTGTCCAGCTCTTGGCTCTATCCCTCCCCCTCCTGTCTTCTCCTATCATTTTGGATCTCCCTCTCCCCCTCCAACTTTCAAATCCCTTACTCACTCTTCCTTCAGTTAGTCCTGATGAAGGGTCTCGGCCTGAAACGTCGACTGCACCTCTTCCTACAGATGCTGCCTGGCCTGCTGCGTTCACCAGCAACTTTGATGTGTGTAGATAGATATACTTTATTAATCCTGAGGGAAATTTGGTTTTGTTACAGCCGCACCAACCAAGAATAGAGCGTAAATATAGCAATACAAAAAACCCCCAACAATCAAACACCAAAATGCAAACTATGCCAGATGGAAAAATAAGTCCAGGACCAGTCTATTGGCTCAGGGTGTCTGACCCTCCACAGGAGGAGCTGCACATTCAATGGCCACAGGCCGGAATGACCTCCCGTGCTGCCAAGTGTTGTATCACGGTGGAATGTGGCTGAAGTCCAACAGTAAAAAGTTCAATATCCAGTCTGCAAACACGTTCCTCGGTCATAATATGCCCCAGATTGCACCACCCGTTGTTAGCCGGAACAGTAAGCACCGAACTCCTTTACGCTTACCGCTCTCAGTGCACTTCCGGTCAGGAGGAACTGTATTACCCACCGAACTCCTCTTCTCCAGAAGTCTCTGTTGTCTCGACCCGGTCCTCTTTCCTCGGCTTTGTGATTCCCCTCTGCATCAGATGCGACCATAGCTCAAGAATCTCCATGTGCCATCATGCTCAGCTTTTGTCTATTGGCCTGGAATAGCTTTAAACTGAGTCCTTCGTGTCATAAGATGCCCAACCTCATCCTTTAACCTCCACAATTACTCCATTCTCTGGTGCTAGTTGATTAAGGTGTCATATATAATCATTCTGTTGTTGGGGCATATTCTGGACTTAGGGTATACAGCAAAAATATTAACTTCAGCAATCAATCTTTACACCTGAATATGGATTGTAGTTTAAATTTAAAAAGCAGCCCTGGACAATAGGTCCAGAGTTAGGTTCAGAGCCACGGATAGCAAGTAATCAAAAAACAGGACAATGCTGAGTAGCATTCATTTTGAGTGTGGGTGTGAAGAATGAGGTGTGTAAGTTAAATATACTTCAAAGGAAGCATTGTAGATACATTTCAAATATAGAATTGTCCTTTGATCTTCAGCATATAACATGCCATATAATATTAGGTTGAACAGGCTTCTTCATTCAGTGAATGTCTCACTGCAGAATAAAAAAACTTTGTATCTACCAACACACATAAAAGTTGCTGGTGAAAGCATCAGACCAGGCAGCATCTATAGGAAGAGGTACAGTCGCCGTTTCGGGTCGAAACCCTTCATCGGGACTAACTGAAAGAAGAGCTAGTAAGAGATTTGAAAGTGGGAGGGGGAGAGGAAGATCCGAAATGATAGGAGAAGACAGGAGGAGGAGAGATGGAGCCAAGAGCTGGACAGTTGATTGGTAAAAGGGATATGAGACACTACCCCTTACCTATCCTCTGGGCTTTTCCCCCCTCCCCCTTTTCTTTCTCCCTAGGCCTCCTGTCCCATGATCCTCTCATATCCCTTTTGCCAATCAACTGTCCAGCTCTTGGCTCCATCTCTCCCCCTCCTGTCTTCTCCTATCATTTCAGATCTTCCCCTCCCCCTCCCACTTTCAAACCTCTCACTAGCTCTTCTTTCAGTTAGTCCTGATGAAGGGTCTTGGCCCGAAACGGCGACTGTACCTCTTCCTAGAGATGCTGCCTGGCCTGCTGGGTTCACCAGCAACTTTTATGTGTGTTGCTTGAAATTCCAGCATTTGCAGATTTCCTCGTGTTTTGTATCTACCAGCTGCGTCTCTCCTGTGACTTTGTTCACATTACAAATCTGTCAATTGTCCTTATGATCTACTGTTTATACCTTGTTAAAAGAAAATCCTCATCGCTGTTTAGCAACTATTTTAGGAATTATTTGCTTTAGTCAACAAGAAGTAGAATTACAAAGCCAATGAAAGTGTATTTCACTTCTTTGTACTGGAGACTGCATTGACCCGCCTATCATATATGAGAAGTGTATTTTTACTGACGAGAATAGAACGTCCTCAATGGTTTCAATTTTATCAGTTGTCTTTCTATTCAGTGCAGATTAATTTGAGAGAATACGGCAGGGGAACTGACCAATTTGTCCATCAAGTCCATTCTGACCTTCAGCCACCCATTCACACCAGTTCTTCACCAATATAATTCTATATTCTCATCATGATCCCATCACCTCTCCATTTCACCGTTCATCTACATACTAGGGGCATTTTATAGCATCCAATGAACTGTATGTCTGTGTGCACTGTCACAGGGAGACTCCACACGGACAGAACCCGAGGTAGGAACTGAACCTGAGTCCTGGTGCTGTAAGGAAGAGGCTCTATCAGTTGTGTCACCATGGTATCTGCAGTCAGTTGTGGATCGGATAGAAGAATCCTTGTGGGTTAAACAGAAAACATCACCCTAACAGCCAGCAAAGTAGCATTTAACCAACAGATTAAATTAGTTCCTGCTGTTACAGGCACAGTTAAAATGGCTTTTCCTTAACCCAGATTCATACATGCCTAGAAATCACACTGTTCTGTTTTATAATAAATCCATTTCAATTTTACTCTTTTTTCTGACTTTCTTCAGCAGAACAAGTGAAAATATGCCATGGGCATTAACAGATGGGAGGCATGGAATAACTGGATACATCCAGCAACCATCTCACCAGCATACAATTAGCTCTTCTTTAATCAAAGTCTCATTAAAATGAATTCAATTTAATATTAACTCTGTATCACTCACTTGTTGAAATTTGCAGGTTGGAATGCTCATAGACGTGTCCCTCAATATGCTATACAACTTCTGCTCTTAAGCCATTCTCGAAAACCAAAATTAACAGTAAAAGTTCTGCTTCAAACTCCTTTTGTAAATTAGTTTGTCACATGGCTTACATTCTTCCCTCAAACAACATGATCAAATTAAAATAGTTATTGAATATTTGGTTCACTTGAGTTAAAAGCAGGACATCAGTTAGATAGGGCGAAAATATTTCATATGGCAGGAGATTCAGGAACAAGGGGACATAATCTCAAAATTAAAGTCAGATTATCCAGGGATGAAACCCTATCTGTGAGACCTTTGTAATGGGTAGAGGAACTCATTTGTTACAAAGCACTCTTGAAAACACTGTGGTTATGTAAAGGTGTTTTACAAATGCAAGATCATTCTCCATTCCTTACAGGAAGCTACTGAGGGAATCTTTGGCTAAACCCCCCTGAAGCAGAGCAGATTTGGTTAAGCCTTACTGCTGTGAGACCTATTAAATTATTCTTTATTTTCCATTTTTCTGAATCTTTGCCTCTAACTTTCCCATCAGTTGCCTTCCATATTGATGAGAGATTTTCTGGTTGCTTCTCATTACTTACAATTGAGATTTAGCTTTGTTCAACATCCCAGATGAACATTTAATCTAACTAAGCAAAGATCGAGTTTTAATTATATTTTTCATTATGAATACTCTATGCCCAATAGAGCAGACAAACCTTAAGAACATCTCTAGCATAATAATATTAAAGCAAACCAGTTACGGCGGACGGATAATCAAATTATGATTCAGTTTGTGGATTAAATAGATTAAAATATCTTTAAGTTTTTGTCAGATTTTAAAAAGAGAATCACTTTATTATAATGACCATACCTGGCCTTATATTTTATATATTACTACACGACTAATCCAGAGGCTTTCACTAATAATCCAAAAAGATTAGTTCAAAATTTCCCCAAGTCAGGCAGTGGAATGGAGTTTTTTTCAAAATAACTGTATCTCAAATTAGTCACTAATGGAAGTTTCATAGTGCTGTTAGAAACTTAAGTGGTTTCTGAGAGTATATGGTGAGGTCACCCGTGTTAAGTTTGTATTTTAATATAGACAAACGGAGTGGGTAAAGTAAACACATTTTTATTTACGGTACTCATTCTAGCTCCACACAAGCGCGTGCAACCAGCTCACCAACGTCACTTCCGGTTCTGGGTGAAACACCCGCACTGCACACTGGGAACTGGAGTTCTTTATTATGTACACACATAGTAACGCAAGCTGCACCAGATCCAATCTGACCCACATTGTCATTCTCCTGTACTAGACTGCTACAAGGAAAAGCAGAATATAAGGTAACATTTAGGTTATGCGCATAAATTGGATTCAGATAACACAAAGGCCCAAAGATTTGACCCTGCCAACTCCTAAATCCCAGTTCTGTGAATGGAATCAGCTCTGGAAGAGCTGGTTATGGGTTATTTAAGCAGCTTGACATGGTGTCCTTAGTTAATCATACCTGTAGTCAGTACTCACACTTCTCAACCACTATCTCTGGGAATGTTCCACTGCAAACATCATCTCCCAGAGATTCTACTCAGAGGTGTACAGTCAGCAAGGAGTGTCAGTGGGAATCTTCAATAGTAACTCTAAGCCCTGGCCGCAAGTTAAAAATGAGCAAGGCTGCTCTGGCTGACCTGCTTGAACTCAGCTGATGGATTTTTGCTTATCTTAGAAATATCGAAAGTATGAGAACACAGATTGTATCCCAGGTGGGAATTTCATATCCATGCTCAAGACTGACTCAGTTGTACCATCACAGAGTGAGCTGCCTGAAGCCCAAGAGTGTTGGACTGGATGTAGAACTGCGTGTAGAAGTAACAGAAAGCAATCACCTTCTTGACTTTGTCTTTAGTTACCTTCCAAAATATATATATAATACAATGGTAGTAATGGCAGGAGTGACCATCACATGCTTCTGTGAACTTCAGTTCTGTTTTCACATCTAGGACAGTTTATTGCCATGAGCAACATACTCAGGGTATTCAGTATATGCCATGAAAATTAGACTTCTGCAGCAACAGCAGCATCATGACAAATTTGAAATGACAAAAGTTATACATAACTTACACATAAGAAAATGAAAAATAAACATAAATGACATTAGGACAATTTGAGAGAAATATAATCTGAGGTAGTATTAGGGTTTTAATTTTGGTTGGTACAAGAATTTGATGGCAGTGTTATTGAATTTTGAGATGTGGGTCTTCGCACTTCTGTACCACTTGCCTGATGGCATGTAGCATGGAGAATTGCGCATGGCCCGAATGGTGGGGATCCTAAATGATGGATCACGGAGGATGAGAGGTGACCTGAAAGAGGTGTGTAAGATGATGAGAGGCATTGATCGTGTGGATAGTCAGAGGCTTTTCCCTGGGGCTGAAATGGCTAGCATGAGAGGGCACAGTTTTAAGGTGCTTGGAAGTAGGTACAGAGGAGATGTCAGGGGTAAGTTTTTTACGCAGAGAGTCGTGAGTGCGTGGAATGGGCTGCCGGCGACAGTGGTGGAGGCGGATATGATGGGGTCTTTTAAGAGACTCTTGGACAGGTATATGGAGCTCAGAAAAATTGAGGGCTATGGGTAACCCTAGGTAATTTCTCAGGTAAGGATATATTTAGCATAGCTTTGTGGGCTGATGGACCTATATTGTGCTGTAAGTTTTCTATGGTTCTATTTTCTACCTTCCTGAGACTTCACGTTTTTGATAGTGGGGATGGATGTACCTGTAATAGATCTGACTGAGTCCATCACTCTCTATAGGCTCTTGTGTTCTTGTGTGTTGGAATTCCCATTCAAGAACATGATACAACAATCAGAATGCTCTCCTCTTCAATGACATGCTAAATCTCCTTAAACTTCTAAGAAAGTAGAAATTCTGGCCCCAAGGCATTCTACAAGTAGGTGAAGAGCAAGAGGATAAGACAGGAGAGAATAGGACCAATCAAGTGTGACAATGGAAAGGTGTGTATGGAACTGGAGGAAATAGTGGAGGTACTTAATGAATACTTTGCTTCAGTATTCACTACGGAAAAGGATCTTGGCAATTATAGGGATGACTGCAGCGGACTGTAAAGCTTGAGAATGTTGATATTAAGAAAGAGGATGGACTGGAGCTTTTGGAAGGCATCAAGTTGGATAAGTCACCAGGACCAGAGGGCTGAACCCCAGGCTACCGTGGGAAGCGAGTGAGGAGATTGTTGAGCCTCTGGCAATGATCTTTGCATCATCAATGAGGATGGGAGAGGTTCCAGAGGATTGGAGGATTGTGATATTGTTCCCTTATTCAAGAAAGGGAGTAGGGATAGCCCAGGAAAGTATAGGCCAGTGAATCTTACTTCAGTGGTTGGTAAGTTGATGGAGAACATCCTGAGAGGCAGGATTTACGAACATTTGGAAGGCACAATACGATTAGGAACAGTCAGCATAGCTTTGTCAAAGGTAGATCATGCCTTACGAGCTGATTGAATTTTTTGAGCCAAGAGGTAATGTTGCAGCTACATAGGACCCTAGTCAGACCCCAATTGGAGTACTGTGCTCAGTTCTGGTCGCCTCACTATAGGAAGGATGTGGAAACCATAGAAAGGTTGCAGAGGATATTTACAATGATGTTGCCTGGATTAGGGAGCATGCCTTATGAGAATAGGTTGAGTGAACTCGGCCTTTTCTCCTTGGAGCGACAGAGGATGAGAGGTGACTTGATAGAGGTGTATAAGATAATAAGAGGCATTAATCATGTAGATAGTCAGAGGCTTTTCCCCAGGGCTGAAATGGTTAGCACGAGAGGGCATTGTTTTAAGATGCTTGGAAGTAAGGTACAGAGGAGATGTTGGGGTAAGCTTTTTTTACACGGAGAGTGGTGAGTGCATGGAATGGGCTGCTGGTGGCGGTGGTGGAGGTGGAAACGATAGGGCCGTTAAAGAGACTCCTCAATGGCTACATGGAGCCTAGAAAAATAGAGGGCTATGGGTAAAGCCTAAGTAGTTCTAAGGTAGCGACATGTTCAGCACAGCTTTGTGGGCTGAAGGGGCTGTATTGTGCTTGATGTTTTCTATGCTTCCATCTTTTTCATGCTTGCATCCAAGTAGAGAGCCCAGAATCATCCTCTGAGTTACTGACACCCAGGAACTGGATATCCTCAGTTGCATTTTTAACTACTATGCTAAATAGTCAGAGAAACAATGACCTACCATTCCATATCTGACCTACTATGAAATGCTGTAGGCCATGACTAGTATGAGATTAGTATTCTGACATAACCCTAAATCTCAGATATCTGTCAAAACCATCACTCAGTTAGTAATATTAATCCAAAATTTAAAAAAACTGTAATCCACGTCAGGAAGTTTAATTCACATTAAATCATGGGACCATTCCTAGTTCATCAGGGAGTGAAGTAAAAATGTTGGTCTTAAAGTTACAATACTAATCTGCAAACTAGCCAATTAGGTTAAGAGAGCAGTTAGTTGTGTACATACATCTACTGATGCCTCTGGACCAACTTCAGTGATGTTCCAGGAATCATCGGGTGTTTTGTGTCTTTCAACATCATACAACCTCCTCCAGGTGACCCAGCCGGGGCTGATCAGACCCCAGCTTGTGTCCAGATGGCTAGCTACTTATGACTCCATGGCTCCCCTCTCTTGAGCCACAGCCATCTTGAGGCCCTCTCTGCCACATCGGTGGTACTGCGGATGGCTCTCCTCTTCCTCTCTCCCTCGATGCCCAAATTTCTGAAGGCTCTAGCTAAGGAACGGGCTGCGAAGCCCCTACAACCAACCTCCACTGGGAGACACCTCACTCTCCATCCAGCCTGCTGACAGTTGCTGACCAGTCTTGCGTACTTGGACAGCTTCCTTTCAAAGGCCTCTTCCAAGCTATCTTCCCATGGGACTGGCAGCTCCAGCAGCACCACTTGCTTAGTAGACTCAGACACTAGGACAATGTCTGGTCGCAGGGTGGTGGCTGCGATATGGTTGAGACATAGTGACAAACATCATAACGAGATCTTGCAGAATATACAGAGTAGATACAATCCAATGTCGAAGACGATTTCCAAAGAATGATCCAAATTTAAGTAAAAGTGTTAAAAACAGCATCAAACTAATGGGAAAAGCTTCAGAATAATGCAAAGAACTGCAACAGGTCAGAAAGCTGGAGAGTACGAAGTATGCAATGAAAGACAAAAAAAAGGATTTTTTTTAAATAATAAAGCGAGTCATAAAAAGAAGAATAGTTGAACAATAATGTCTGCAACACTAGTTGTCAGTCTTTGTTTATGTACAGTTTTTAATATGCAAATTCTATTGCACTTGTACTGTATTTTCCTGTAAGTGCCTACAAAAAAAATATAATTTGAAGGTAGTGTACTGTATAGTGGTGTATATATATATTTTACAATAGTCTTCATTATGAAAATTATTATCTTAAATCTCAGAAATATTTCTAAATCAGGATTTAGAAGGAAAGGAGGTACATGGGAAAAATTGCAATCATCAGGGAACTGGCACCGAGTAAATTATTGGATCTACAGGCCTACAAGTCTCCAGATCTTGACAGATTTTATCCCAGGGACATGAAGTGAACATTGAGATAGTGTCGCAATTGTTTTAATTTCTGGAAATTCCATTGGGCAAAGTTCCAATTCATTAAAAATAGCAATTGGAAATCCTTCACTCATTAAGGAAAGGGTACAGAAAACAGGAGGCTACAGGCCAGTTAGCTTAACACCCATCTGAAAAAAAAATTAGAATCTTTAAAATCAGTAGAGAAGGACACATTGTAAAGTTTTGTGAAAAGGAAATCATGTTTGATCTTTTTTTGGAGAATTTTGTCCATGACAAAAATTGCTATTTTTTTTCCACTGGGTTAATATTGTGCAAATTCACACATGACAGCTCTATGTTTGTCTGTCACTCAGGAAGTAAATTAGCACTCTGTTCTCAAGGGAAAATAAAGATGGTCAATAAATCCCAGTCCTGCCAGTAACATCTACATCCTTAAATGGAGAATATGCAGAATACATTCATATAGAGCACAAATATAGGACGATTAAATGACAGCAGAAATTTATTTTCTGATTTCTTGTGTTTTTTGTACCCACGTTATGACTTCTTATCCTTGTATTTGTATTGTAGCTATAATTTTAGAACAGCATCAGCTTTGAAAGCTACACACAGCCATTAACTTTTAAACAATTGTCTCCTTCTGCACAGGCAGCTTTTCTAACAAGTATCCGGAGGCTGCAAACATCATTTAATACTTATAAACAGCTTGATAATCTTCATCTTACTTACACTGAAATACAAACCTTAAATTTCAAATCAAAAATTGACAGGTAATTCCCAGTCAGACAAACCTATCCTGATGTGAAGTTAACTTAAAGAAGCAGCTACCCGCATACAAGCAAGATTCAAAAGTACCTTATTATTGGGATTACAGATAACTTGAAATCATCCCCCATTTATTGCGGAGGATGTGGTGTCTGCCACTGACCATGTTTTTCACTTTTACACATATTCAACAGTGGTAATCAACATGCTTCAATTATGTTTCTGACAAAAAATATAAAACACAGATGTATTTGTTGATTTCAAAAGTAAGGATTCACTTTGGGGAAGAAGAATTGAAAGTTACATTGCAAAATTACTTAAAGTAAATCAAAATGCAAACATTGAAAGCACAAAGCAATTGAACTAGATTTATAGAATCATGTGGTCTTATATTTCTATGTATGACCATAAGATATAGGAGCAAAATAAGATATAGAACCATTTGGCCCATTGAGTCTGCTCCACTAATCCATCATGGCTGACCGATTCTTCCTCTCAGCCCGTCTCTTGCCATCTCCCTGAATCCCTTCATGCCCTTAATCAATCAAGATTCTATCCTCTGCTTTAAATATACATAAACACTTAGCTTCCACAGCTGCCTGGGGCAATGGATTCCATGTATTCCACAAATGTGGCCCAATGTAAGGGAATGATAAGCAGGTTTTGAGGATTCAGATCAATTAGAGAGAAGGAAGAATCCAAAGATGCTGCAGGGTATTTTATTAGGGTATAATAAGTGACAAGGAAAAAACATAAAGATATATAAAACATAAACTCCAAACGCTGTAAAATAATTGATAAAAGGGCAAATCCCACACTCTTCTACTAAGTGATGCATAGGATTAACATAGCAGCAAGTCTAAAACAGAGTACAGAATAATTAAAACAGTAGCAAGCCTCACACCCTTCTCCTTGTCGAGAACTCCAATTTACAATGACTCTTAGATGCCCTTGGCACCAATCATGCTTTCAGTCCGAGGACAGAAATCCAATGAGCTTGCTCTCTGTTCATACATATATAAACAAGGAAGTCCACACTTCCTTTTTAATCTGTGCCTACCAATCAGCTATAATTTTTAAGTTAATTATTTCTTAATGATAGATATATAAGGAGGATTCTGTGTTCCCACTGAACTGGTCTCTCTTATTTCTAAATATCTTATCGGTCACGAATTTACTTTGCCAATTGAAATACTCATCCTTGATAAAGAAATTAAGCTAACATATTCCCTTAATGGCTTACATCTGTTTACTTCAAGGTCTCATGGACCTTATGATTCAAGGGTTTATGCAGTACTTATCTTTCTAACTAACAGGCTTCCTCATTATAAATACTGTGGATGGATAACCCTTTTCAAATAAAAAGATCTGTTTTTAACCCTCTCTTTACACCCAAATGGTCCATACTAACTAAGGATGCAACGAAGCTAGTCCTAATTGGCCCATGTCACTTTAAACTAATCCCCAATATGTCCCCAGTTCCTCTTGTCAGGCTTGGACATGCAGGCTCCCCCTAAGTCTCCAACCAACTAATTGGAGTCACTGTCACTCATTTCTAATTCATCACCTATAACCTGCTTAAACCTAATTCTTGTTCACTCATCAAAATATCCAGCCTCAATCAGTTGCCCCTAGCCTTTGGTTACCTCATTTCCTGTGAACTCAGTATCTGTTCTCTCTTGTTTTGTGCACGCCCCCCCCCCCAGTGGCATGTTATTTTGCGTTGATTATATTAGGTATTGCTCACCACTAAATCATCTCTGCTGCTCTGCTTTTGGGTCAAGCCACCTCTACATTTCCTGACAGGATGAGTGAGCCCTCAATTGACCCAGCAGAGTATGTTTGCCAAGAGCAGAGGTTCCTAAGCATTTTTATGCCATGAAGCCCTATCATTAACTGAGGAGTCTGCAGATCCCAGGTTAGGAACCACTAGCCTAAAGGAAATCATCCGTTGATATGGATGGAGTGGAGTGGAATAAGGTTGGAGTGCAGAGAAGTCAAGTGCCTAAGAGACAAAGATTTCTAGATTTTAAAGGCACAATAAATGCAAGGGCACTTCATCTAAATGCTTCGTAACAAGATCAGTGAACTTGTGGCACAAATCAGTATAAAGGGGTATGATTTAGCGGCCATTACTGAAATGTGGTTGCAGGTCGGAGAGTGTTGGGAACTAAACAACTAAGTATATGAGGTAATATGGAAGGATAGGCAGGAAGGTAAGGGACGTGGGGTAATACCCATAATTAAGGATGAGATCAGGGCAGTAGTGAGAGACAATATAAGATCTAAGGAGCAGAATATTGAATCCATCTGGGTAGAAATTAGGAATAGTAAAGGAAAAAAAAACACTGGTGGGAATTGTCTATCAGCCACTGAATAATAACATTACAGTGGCACAGGCAATAAACAGAGAAATATCTGAGGCATCTAAGAATGGACCTGCAGTTATCATGAGGGACTTTAACTTGCACATAGACTGGGTGAATCAAGTTGGTTGAGGCAGTCTTGAGGAGAACTTCATAGAATGCATATGTGATAGCTTTCTTGAACAGCATGTTATAGAACCTACAAAGGAACATGTTATTTTAGATACGGTCCTGTGCAATGAGACAAGTAAAATTAGCAATCTTGTAGATCCTCTTGCAAGGAGTCACCACAGCATGACTCTGAGCTATTCATAAAAATGAAGGGTGAAATAGTTTGATCTAAAACCAGTGAATTATGTCTAAACAAGGGAGAATACAACAGGATGAGGGAGGAGTTGGATAGGGGTAGACTGGTGTCACGGACCCCGTGACGGGGATAAAGAACCAGCAGAGATGGAAAACACTTTGGAGTCTTGTATTGCTATAAGCTACTGATATTTATTAGTAACTACGTAATGCAGTAATATAAATGTAAATAGATCAAACAGGCTAGCAATGGTTATATATAAAAGTAAGTGTGGAATATATAAGTATGAAAAAACTAAGCTTCTTTAAGTCTAGGGATAAAAAGATACAGTCTTATGATGTTGAGTAAAGTTCAGTTCAGTTCAGTTCGTGGTATTTAGTTGAGTAGTGGTGGAGAGAGAGAGAGCGAGTGAGTGAGTTGAGTCTTCAGGTGAGCTGATACCACCGATCTTCTCGTCGTCCTCTTAAATCCTTCACAAGTCACCGACTGTGACTTTAACCGGGGGGACTGGTCTTCCTGTGGTGGAGCTATCACCCCGGCAAGAGTGGACACAAAGACAACTCCCCACCAGTCAACCCCTTCTCCTTCAACTGGAATAGCAATTTGGATCAATCTGCCTGATTGATCCTCCAAAACCCACTTTCTCTGTGGGCACAACAATGCTCATTCAGTGTCCAGATCATGTGTCTGAGGTCTGTATCATCTGACCTCCTATTTATTTCACCAGGCTGAGCATCACCTGTCATTCAAAGAGTCCTTCCTTCCTTTGTCTGTAAAGGAGTGCACAAGCAGGCAACCTGTCCTTGGAAGTAACATCAACAACCTGTTGAAAATCATAACATCGAGTGTCCATTAACTAACACTGCCTTCGGTCACCATAGCAACCTTCGAGATGCTCGGTGCTGTCTCCAACTCCAAACTCAGTAAAAATCCAAAGTTACTTCCAATGCCTTAAAGTGGCAGTCCACTGTTAATCTTCGTCTCTCTCTCTCTTTTCCAAAAGCAACATATCGGTGGTAAATACCTCTGTCTCTCTCTCCTTTCCAAACAAACCATCAATGATAAATGTCTCTCTCCAAACAGTTAATAGGGGCACTCCTGGATCCCCTCACACTGGGAATACAGGCTATATGGTGGGATGGTTAAGGAACAGTGGAAGACTTTCAAAGGGATTTTTCATGGTGCTCAATAAAAGTATATTCCAGTTAAAAGCAAGTTCAGTAACGGTGGAGGGCGCCAGCCATGGATAACTAAGGAAATAAAGGAAGGCATCAAACTGAAAGCTCATTCATACAAAGTTGCCAAGAGTAGTGGGAAACTGAAAGATTGGGATAATTTTATGAAACTAGGTGGTTTCTGTGGCTGTGTGAGTCTCCGGTCCTGCCAAACTCGTGAGACTGAGATGGCTCTCGTGCCCCAAACCCCGGTTTGTGTGGATGCTGTGTAATTTGCCACCCTGTTACAAAAATAACAGACAGTACACTGCAATTAACAGAATTATATTTATGAATCTTAACTAACGGATAGGTACAGAAAATCAAAAAGGAAAGAGCCCATTTTTATTAAACAGTCAAGTGTGCACAAGTTGGAGCTCATTTGAACACCCCTGTCACTCACACACTGGGCCCTCGGTCAGCGTGAAAGCACACACCACCTTCCAACATCGCTTGCAATCCATCTGGAACAAATGAGTCTCCCATCGGATTGTATCCTACAACTGGTTCTCCCCAGCATCTTCCCTTTTCATCTCTCACTGAGCCAAAAAAAAAAAACCAAGAGTAATCTTAGTGTCCCTCACTGGGAAAACCTCCCTCTAACTGGATGGCACACATTCCACATCATCCCTTATCTTGAACGATAACCCAAACAGGCTGAAAGCAAAACAAATTGCTCTTACAGAACTTCTAAATGAAATACCTACAGAATATCAGTAAAGGTGTGAACGAGGACATTACATTTACAAAGCAATAAAGAACCTCTAAGCGAGCAATAAAGAAAGGGAAGATCGATTATGAAAATAAACTAGCACAAAATATGAGAAAGGAAAGTAATTTTTTTATAATTATATAAAGTGGAAAAGAGTGGCCAAAGTGAATGTAGGTCCCTTGGAGGATAAGAAGGGGGAATTGATATTGGGTAATGAGGAAATGGACAAGGCTTTGCCTGACTATTCTATCTCGGTTTTCCTGGTAGAGGGCACATCAAAGATGCCAAACAGAGATGATATGGATGTGATGGAAGGTGAGGACCTCGATACAACAGCTATCACTAAAGAGCTAGTGCTGAGCAAACTTGTGGGCCTAAAGATGGACAAGTCCCCTGGTCCTGATGGAATGCATCCCAGCATACTGAGAAAATGGCAGAGGTTATTGTTGAGGCTTTGGTGATAATTTATCAAAATTATTTGGACTCTGGGCATGACCGGTGGATTGGAAGATGGTGAATGTCACGCAACTGTTTAAAAAAAGGATGTAAACATAAGGCAGGTAAGTATAGGCCAGTTGGTTTAACATCTGTAGTTGGGAAAATGCATGAAACTTTTATTAAAGAAGAAATAGCAAGACGTCTGGAAAGATATGGACCCATCAGGCAGATGCAGCATGGATTCAGCAAAGTCAGGTCCTGTTTGACAAATTTACTGGAGTTCTTTGAGGATATAACAAGCATAGCGGATAGAGGGCAACAGATGGACCTTATTTACTTGGATTTCCAGAAGGCGTTCGATAAGGTGCCACATAAACGACGTATCCATAAGATAAGGATGCATAGAGTTGGGGGTGATGTATTAGCATGGATAGAGAATTGGTTAACCAGTAGACAGCAAAGAGTTGAGATGCATGGTTGTTTCTCTAGTTGGCAATCAGTGGTGAGCAGTGTGCCACAGGGGTCGGTGCTGGGCCTGCAACTGTTCACAGCATTAATTAATGATCTGGAAGAGGGAACTGAGAGTAGTGTATCTCAGTTTGCTGATGACACTAAATTGAGTAGAAAAGCAAATTGTGCCGAGGTTACGGAGAGTCTGCAGAGAGATATAGATGGGTTAATTGAGTGGGCAAGGGTCTGGCAGATGGAGTACAATGCTGGTAAATGTGAGGTCTTCTACTTTGGAAGGAAAAATAGAAGATCCGATTATTATTTAAATGTTAAAAGATTACAGCATGCTGCTCTACAGATGGACTTGGGAGCACTTGTGCATGAATTGCAAAAGGTTGGTTTGCAGGCTAACAAGAATAGATTTGGAACGCTGGCCTTCATTGCTGGAGGGATTACATTTAAGCGCAGGAAGGTTATTGTGCAACTGCACAGAATACTGGCAAGGCCACATCTGGAGTACTGCATGTAGTTCTGGTCTCCTTACTTGAGGAAAGAGGTTCTGGCTTTGGAGGTGTTGCAGAGGAGGTTCACCAGGTTGATTCCACAGATGAGGGGTTTAGACTATAAGGAGAGATTAAGTTGACTGGGACTGTGCTTGGTGGAATTCAGAGGTATGAGAGAAGATACTATAGAAACATAAAAAATTATGAAAGGGTTAGATAAGATACAGGTAGGAAAGTTGTTTCCACTGGTAGGCGAAATTAGAACTAGGGTACAATTGCTCAAGATTTGGGAAAGTAAATTTTTGGATGGAGATAAGGAGGAACTGCTTTTCTCAAAGAGTGGTGAATCTGTGGAATCCTCTGCCCAATGAAGCAGTGGAGGATACCTCAGCAAATATATTTAAGGCAAGGTTGGATAGATGTTTGCATAATATGTGAATTACGGGTTATGGGGAAAAGTCAGGTAGATGGAGATGAGTCCATGGTCAGATCAGCCATGATCTTGTTGAATGGCAGAGCAGGATTGATGAGCCAGATGGCCTACTCCAGCTCCTATTTCTTATGTTCTTATATGAACAGACGATCCAAAAGCAGCAGGAACACTTTGGCCATCTGCTCGCCACTCTCAACCAACTCTCCTCAATACAGCAGCCCCGTGACAGTCATGACATGATCTGAGACATCCCTGACCGCGGCACCCTGGAGGCTATGTACCTTATGGGTCTCTCCTATCTACTCCTTTAAACTATGGAAACACTTATCATCACTGCATTCCTCCTCTGCCCCCTTTCCTTCTTAGCCACAGCATGGCGGTATGGAACCGGTGGCTGAAGAAAGTGAGCGGCTGCCACATGCCTCCGCCCAACTGTTTGTGTACAGAACCCACAGCATAGCCTGATGGTCAGTAGACATGCCAATAGGTGTGTTGGGGAGCAGGTCCACTAGTAGGGTTGTGATAAAAGGATCTCATTGGCTATCATCAAGTACCCTGGTCACGTCTGCTAACCAGTCAAACACTTGATTAGGGACATTGGCTCATGCACACTTCGTTTTTCAGTAGTGTGGGGCTGTAGGAAATCTATAATAGTGGCTACTTTTGACGAGAGGTGTTTCACACCTTCTGCAGCAAAGCAATAGCCAAGAAAGTCAATTGTTAACAGCTTAGACTGGCTTTTAGCAGGGCTAATAATCAACCCATGTTGGTTTAAGTGCTCAAAAGTGTGTGGAGATGGGATACATGTTCAGATTTGGGTGCACTGGTAACAAATATGTCATCCAGGTAAACAAAAAGAAAATCTAATTCTTTTAACACAGAGTCCACCAGCTGTTGGAAAGTCTGTGCTGCATTTTTCAGTCCAAATGGCATGTGCAGAAGTTCAAAGAGGCCAAATAGGGTTATGATATCTGTTTTGGGAATGTCCTTAGAGCACACAGGCATCTGATTGTAGCCCTTAACTAAATTGATTTTGGAAAAAATTGACATTCCGGCCAAGCATGCTGAAAAGTCTTGGATGTGTGGCATCACTTAACAGTCAGGAGTGGGTGACCTCGTTAAAGCATCGGTAATTGCCACATTGTCCACAACCACATCCACAATTGGACCTATGGAGGGGCGAAACCCAGGGGCTATTTGACCGACGTATAATACCAAATCCTTCCATATTGGCAAACTCAGCCTTCACGGTCGACATCTTTTCTGGGTCCAGTCTAGGCACGGGGGTATGGACTGCTCGGCCAGTTGCAGAAATGTGGTGCTCAGTCCCATACCTTGTGACTATAGTGGAGAATGTGAGCTTGGTGAAGCTTAGGAATTCGCCCAGCAGCAGAGTAAACTCACATGCAGTGATGCATGCGCTTGACAGAGTGGGGAACTTACTGGGGGAGCAATGTAATGACCCAAAGTCCTTGACATCCACAGGCTGGCAATTCTTAAGATCGACCCACAGTCCTTGAGACACGTCCAGGACACCTGCACCAAGCAGAGGTCTAGCACTTCATCTGGGACTGTGTCCCATGTGTAACATCACCCACTGAAGCAGAGTGCTAGCTGTTAGGTCCTGTAAGTCTGGATCCTGCTGCCATCGGCGGCCTCCAGCAAGGTTATGTTGTTGTTTGCCTTCTCACCAATAGGTGATGCTGGCAGCACATTCTCTTGAGCACTCGTGTCACACAAAAAGAATTGCCCTGAAATTAATAGTGGACAACTCTGGCAGCTGGAATCCGCAGTGTTCATCTGATGTCCTGACGTGCTGACACTGTCGAAGCTGCAAGGCGGTTGGCATTTCCTAGCGTTCCTACCAAAGCGAGCATGGTAAAAGCACAGGCTAGGCATAATCTGTTTTGCAGCTGCATGTGTCCTTAGGTTGGGGGCTTATTTAGGTAGAGAAAGGAGGAGGAATGATGCATCACTGCCTGGCTGAGTGTAGGCCATCAGCCATTTTAGCAAGCTCCCTGTAGTCTATCACAGGTGCATTTGTGAGGGCGATGCAAACTTGATCAGGCATTTGCTGCATGAAGAGTTCTTTAAAAAGTAAAACAAGGATCATCATTTCCCAGGAGGGACCATTGGTCCATTAGTTCTAAAGGTTTAGCATCGCTGAGACTGGGTAAAGAGAACAACTATTTGGCACGCTCAGACTCCGATAGTCCAAAAGTCTGTAAATAATGAATTTTCAACGATTGGATTTTATCATGTCCAGGCGGGTGTTCTAGTAGACTCACATTCTCGCAGCTGTGGTGTTGCTGAGAAATGCTACCATGTAGAAATATTTGGTGTTATCAGTGGAGATTTCTGGAAGCTCATATGAACCAAGTAATGGCACTTCGCTCCTAAACTCGGGCAGTTTCAAAGCAACTGCGTTGGCTGACAAGTGCAATAACTCTGGATTCATCCTAGAACATTGGGGACCCCAATGTAGGTTTTCACAAATAAACTGGCAGAGGCATTTTGTGCTTCAGAAATGCCATAGCAACTCATTTATTGAACACCAAAAAACTGAACACAAAGCGTGCTGAAACCTCTTTACATAATTACATCATCAGATCAGACTAGGGTCTTAAAGTGAAACCCAACTCAACATCAGTAGTTGTGAATTATATACATTTCCACCAATTACGTTACCCTACACCTTTAGGCCTCGGATGGTCAGAGTGTCCACACAGCCTGTGCACATAAGCATCGGAGGGTACCGTGAGTCCATTCAATTTCTCCTGATCAATTCACCCAACAGTCTCCTCATCTTAGGTTACTCCTGGCTCTCCACTCATGACCCTCATTTCACCTGATCATCCAGTTCACTGCTGAGTTGGAGACCCACCTGCCTGTAACCTCAGTTAGCTTTTACCCGTTATATCCAACTGCACCGAACTCCCACAGGAACACCACAATTTAGCAAACACCTTAAGTAAAAGAGAAGGCAGCACCTGGCTGCAAATTAGACCTCCTCCTGGGCACTACCCCTCCTTGAGATCATCTGTTCTCCCTCTACCCTCCTGAGACCCAAGCCATGAATGACTACATTGCCAAAGCACTACAGAACAGCTTCATTCGAACATCCCAGTACCCAGCCAGTGCAGGATTATTTTGTCAAAAAGAAAGATGGGGGTCTTTGTCCCTGCATTGACCACTGTGGACTCAAAAAAATCACCATTAAGAAACATTAGCCTCTTGGTTGACGAATAACATATTTGAAACACTCAGTGGGTCCCAGATCTTCATCGAACTGGATCCACGGAGTGAGTACAATCTGATGCACATCCGCCAGGGGCATAGTGGAAGATGGTGTTCATCACATCTACTGGCCACCACAAATACTGATGATATCCTTCAAACTTTCCAACAATCCAGCCGTTTTTCGAGTCTTCATTAATGAGATCCTCTGAGATATGACACTCAGATATGTGCTGTCTGCCTCAGCAATGCCCTCATCTTCTCCAAGGAATCCTCAAGACCACATCTATCACACCCATTCAGTCATTCAGCACCTTCTTGAAAGACAGCTATACTGTGAGTTAGAAAAATGCCAGTTCCACACCCCACTCATTCCCTTCCTGCGTTTCAACTTTTCACCTCGAGGCATAACCATGGACCCAGAGGAAGAACACACCACCACTGAATGACCATGACCATGTTCCCTCAAACAGCTACAATGCTTTTTGGGCTTCTCCAACTTCTATTTCCTTTTCATCAGAAACTACAGCCCAATTGCCACTCCTCTCGCCTCCCTCACAATAAACTGTTCTTCTGCCATGGACCATGCTTTCAAAGATCTTAAGAGATTCTTCACCACTGTTCCCACTCTCTGCCATCTGAACCCCTCAGGGCCACTTGTGGTAGAGGTGGATGCATCTGACGTGGTCGCTGGGGCCATCCTCTCTTAGTAAGGGCCAGATGCAAATACACACTCTTGTGCCTTCTTTGCCCATAACTTCAACTCAACACAACACAGTTTTGGATTAAGAGACAGGGAACAACTCGCCATTAAACAGGCCTTGGAGGAATGAAGACATTGGCTGATGGGAAACACTCAGCCCTTCCTGATCTGGACTGGCCACTAAAACCTCATATCCATATACCAAACCCGTCAACTCAACCCACGTCAAGCTCACTGGGCCCTCTGCGCAATTCAACTTCACAATCTCTTGCAAAGCGAGTCGCAAGAACACAAAGGCAGATGTCTTGTCCTGACAGTTTGACTCAGCTGAAATGGAGGCTGATCCTGAGCCCATCTGTGGTGTGGCACAAATGTTCATGCCAGTCACCTGGGACCTTGAGAACCGGATCCGCCAGGCCCTACAGCATGAGCCTGCTCAGGCCAACACACCTGACAACCACACATACATGCCAGCTGCCATGTGCACTGAGGCACTCAGAGGACCCAAACCTCACACCTCCAGGTGCATGATGGATTCTGGATTTTCTGCCATGCCTGTTCTGATGGTCCAATAAGTGCAAAGACGTGCAACAGTTCATTGCAGCCTGCCCCAAATGTGCCCAGTCCAGTTCCTACAGACAGTGGCCCTCTAGGCTTCCTTAGCTCCTGCCAGTACCTCAACACCTGACTTCATAATGGGTTTGGCTGCTTCTGATGGGGTCAGTTTTCCAAGTCACCCCAATGCGTTGCCCTCTCCAAACTTCTGACAGTTGTTGAGACCATGGAATTGGTCCTCCAACATGTAGTTTGCCTCCACAGTTTGTTTCAGGACATTGTGTCAGAGGGGGGCCCACAATTCATCTCCCAATTCTGGCAAGCCTTCTGGTCCCTCCTCCACATCTCAGTGAGTGTGTCCTCTACTTATCATCTGCAGACCAATGGACATTCTGAAAGAGCCAATCCCCAAATACAGAAATTTCCATGATGGTTCACTGCCTCTAATCCTTCCACATGGATGAACTGCTCCACAAAATACACATCTCCTTTGCCACAGATATGCCACCCTTTGAAGTGCTTCATAGCTACCAACCCTGTTGTTCCCTACGGAGGAACCAACAGTAGAGTTCCCATCCACCAGGGCCCTGTTTTGCCCATGCCAGAATGCATGTAAGAGGGTACGGAGGACAATCCTACCTGCCAACTGTGCCTACTGCCACCAGACTAACCAGCATCAGCACCCAGCCTGGGGACTGTGTCTGACTGTTGACACACCCACACACTGATTTCTGCAAGCTCTCGCCTTGGTTCATTGTTCCTTTAAGACTACCCATCAGGCCAATCCAGTCACTTACCGTCTCCAATTGCCACCATCCTTCAGGACCACACCTACCTTCCACGAGCACTTCCTTAAGCTGGAGTCATTTATTGTGTCCGGTGCTCCCAGTGCAGCCCCCTCTACATTGGTGAGCCCATTATAGATAGCAGGGCCGCTTTGTCGAGCACCTCTGTTTCTTCCACCAAAAGCTGAACTTCCTGAGAGCCAAACTTTTTAATTCTGATTCCCAACATGTCGGTCCATGGCCTCCTCTTGTGCCACAATGAGGCTACCCTCAGGGTGGAAGAACAACACCATATATTCCATCTGGATTGCCTCCAACCTGACGGCATGAATAGCGATTTCTCCTTTGGGTAAAACTTATACCCTCCCTCTCCCCTCTTCTTCTATTTCCCACTCCAGCCTCCTACCTCTATACAGTTGCCTATTACTTCTCTCTGGGACCCCTTCTCCTTCCACTTTTCCTATAGTCCACTCTCCTCTTTTACAGGATTCCTTCCTCTCCAGCCTTTTACCTTTCCTATGCACCAGGTTTCACCTATCACCTTCTTCCTATCCTCCTTCCCCATCCCACCTTTCTATTTTGGAATTCTCCCCTTCCTTTCTAGTTTTGAAGAAGAGTTTTGACTCAAAATCTCAACCGTTTACTCATTTCCATGGATGCTGCCTAACCTGCTGAGTTCCTTCAACATTGTGCTTGTGTTGCTATATCATTTAGATCTTGATTCCCTTTCCCTGCGGTTAAAAATACTGTGCACATTCACCCCATCTATCCCCCTAATGATTTTATATACCCCTATAAAGTTATCCTTAATTTATAAAGAGTTGGTTCATAGTTAAATTATGTTAGGACTCTGTTCACTCCAAAGGACTGACGTTCTAAACAGAGATTACAATTACTATATGTTCCTTAAAATCAGTAATAAATGCTGTCCTACTACAATTTTAATGAAGGCTTCATGTCAATAAACTATATGAGGTTATGAGGACAGTCAGTATATGGAATAAACTGCCAATGGAAGTGTTTGAGACAAGGACATTTACTTCTGGAGGTTAGATAGTGGGCAAATAACTTGATTGCAAAGAAAGGATCAAAAGTTCAAGATATTACAAAATCTTTTGAAAAAAAATTATCAGATTCAAGCATGATAGATGTGAGCTGGCATTCATAGTGGACAGAAGTGCTGCATCATGAATTTTATTAAAACACACTAGAAAAAAGATACGTAATTTATCTTTTGAATTCAGGCTGGTAATTGATCTGATGTTCACTGGGTATTACAGGGAGTGGATTTACCACTCATTTCTTTGACAATACAAGTAATGGTCATGCAGTTAATGTATTGTAAGTGAACTTCCAGCGGGCTTCCGATAAAGCTGAAAAGAATGAAGAAGACATTTCTGAGGATGCTGCTGGAACCTCAGGGTCCTTATTATAGGCAAAGGTTGTATCATGGAAATTTGACCTTAATCAGGTGAAAAGAATGCTTGACTCCGGAGTCCTGTTTCAGGACCTTTATTTTACTTGATACCAAGGAGAGAGAGAGAGCTGTTCTCCACCAGCATCCAACTCTGCTCTCCTGTTACAATAGCATCCTTTTATACAGTTCAGTATAGTAATAGCAGACTTATTATAATATATCCAATCATTGTACAGAAATATTACTGCACTCTAACAATATGTTACCGTTTACTAAAAAAACTTAGAGAGAAAGGAGCAGTTACAGGTTAAACTATCTTGCAGAGCTCAGCTCATTAGTTTCAGTTTCTGTGGTCACAGCAGATTAGACTTCTACCTTATCTCGCAAGAGTTAGCATGTAATGTTCTTCTATTTGCACACAAGGGTCTTTTGACCCTTGTCACATAGCTTATTAACCTTTTTCCTCCACAGGTTGAGCAGAATGTGACTTTATTCGTTGGAGTGTGGGAGAATGAGAGGTGATCTTTCAAAGGTGCATAAAATCATGATAGGGTGATTGCAAAGCGTCTTTTTTCCCAGGGTTGACTGATTAAGAACCAAAGGATACAGATTTAGGATGAGAGGGGAGAGTTTAATAGGAACCTGGGGAGCAATTATTTCATCTAGAGGGTAGTCAGTGTATAGATTGAGCTGCTTATGCAAGCTGTTAAGGCAGGTATATTAACAACACTTAAAATACATTTGAACAGGTGCATGGATAGGAAAGATTTGAAATATGGGCCAAACGCAGGCAAATGGGGCTAACTTATATGGTAATATTGTTCAGTGTAGATGAGTTGAGCCAAAAGGCCTTTTACAAGCTGTATGTCTTTGTAATTCTATAAAGTGCCACAGAGCAATCTGACCAGTAAAGCTGAAGAATGCAACACGAAAGGAACATCAACAACATGGGTATGATGTTATCTCAATGACGGCAACAGAGGACCAGATGAAGTTGAGGAAGCTGAACAATTATATTCCCTAGAGATCGGTGTTGGGGCCATTGCTTTTAAGACACCATGTTAAAGGCCTCGACTTGGGGCGCAAGCTCTAACACATTTATTCTTTAAAATTACACAAATCTTGGTGGTATTGTGAACTATGAAGAGTACGATGATAGATTTCAGCAGGATATAAAAGGACTAATTTAGTTTAAATACTTAGCAGAATATTGACCACACACAGACAAACGGGACTAGCCTGTACAAACATCTTTTTTGGCATGAACAAGATGGGACAAAGAGATTGTTTCCACATTGTATAGCTCTGTAACTCTGTGCGACCCCAGTAAAAGAAACCCATCAGATATTTAGACTGATAATGTCTGAATGGGTACAGATGTAATGCCAGTTAAACTCCCTTGTAAATGACTTTACGGTATGGGCTGACTGAATAATTGATTATTGGTAAATAATTTATGTTATGAACTAAATAAAAAAGCTGAAGATAAAGAACATTTCAAGGAAATCAACTAAATTTAACCAGACAACTCGGTTATATGGTAGATGCATGAAAGAAATATTTATGACAAATGAATGATAAGTAAGTCAGGATACATTTAATGTATTTTTCAATACTAATGTCTCAGAGGATGTGGTTTTCAGTGATACTAAATCTCTGTGCAAATATTACTTGCGCTGTGTAGGCACCAAAGATGATACTTGCGTCTTGGGAGAGAAAGAGCTAGTACAGCAGTTCATTGGAAATTATTATTAATAATCCATTATTGTTAATGACTTGTTTGTATTTCTTCCTTGGGAATTCAATTTCTGTTTCTATGATGATATTTTAATTAATTTTTTAATATGTCTGTACATTTTACTTTGTTCTCCTTCACTTAACTTTTCAATTTGCACCAAGATGTTCGCATGCTCAGTAAATTAAACTTTGGACTGTGCAGGACTGCTGAGTTGAGGATACAATGTCTCTGAGGTGAATACTTAGTCAATCGAATCTCATTTAGTTGAATACGATATCTCAGTATCCATTCCTCATAGATTTTGAAAGCAGTCTTCCTAAAATAGCAAGATGGATATTCAGAGATGATATTTGCTAATACCAAGATCCAATGTATCTTTCTGTGACACTCAGTAAATACTTTCCTTACACATGCGCATTCACTCACACACACAAACATTGTCTTGTCATTCTGCTGTCATTGCGGTGAGTGTACGCATTTGCTGGTACGTTCTCATAGTTAACTCACTGGTTTCCCTCCACATTTCTACATGCATTTAGAGTCAGACACCAATGTTTAGTTGAATGTTATACTTATTTTTTACTTAACTGTAAGTGTGCTATTGGGTTGAGTATTGTGCTGTTTCACGCTATTGTGTCCCAGCAGTCACGTGATGTCCGCTGGATTCTAAACTGAGCTGATGAGCTCAAGTTGGCTTTATGGTGCCTTTCCCACTATACCTGACAGAATATTCCACTTCCTTAGTTATGGGATGTGGAAATGTGTATATATTGTTTTTATACTCTATTTAATATAGATACTTTTTTATTTTGTAATATGATTGTAAATGCATTGTGGGGAGCATCATATTCTAATTTACGTGTAGCCTTAAGTTAATTTTGTCAGTTATTAAAGGTGGGATGTCCTGGAGCCTAAAAAAAAGGGAGCTCATCACCCTCAATAGGAGAAAGTGATAGGGGCTGCCAGGAGTTCACACTAGACAAGAATGAGCACAGAGCTAATATTGTGTTTTTTTTTTGTAGGTATCATTTGGTAAATATTGGCATTTTTCTTTTCATTATTTTCACCAATTTTTGTAAGTTTGATTTTTGACACACCTAATAAACACCATTGAACCAAAGTTCTAAGTGACTTCTGCCATTTTTCCTTTGGTCATATCTCACATACTTAACACTTTTGTTTATGACAAATATATCTTGGGGAATCATTGCTCTCTTCATTCTGGGCTATATGGTCTCTTGGTTTATTCCATTCCAAGAATCATATATTGAGGAGGATGAGGCAGTCTATTGACAAAAGCTAATGCTTAAAACATCAGAATTTTGGAGAGTTGTCAGGAAGTTTTTGGATGCTGTCTTGAGCATGAGAGCACCCCAACATGACACTTCATGGAATCGGGAGAACATCTAACAAATACTTACTGCAGCATCAATACTCTATCATTGATTTCTCCTGAGATAATGGTGTCTCACCAAAGATGTGATTCATCGCAGTCCTTCTGTGGAACGTGTACTTGAGTCAGATGGAGTTCACATGTGCCCTTTGCATCGGTCCTTCTCCGTGTCTGATATTGCAGGTTTGGGAGATTCTTAGAATCAGAATCAGAGTCGGTCTATTGTTACTGACATAAGTCATGAAATTTGCTGTTTTGTGGCAGAACTATAGTGCAGGCATAAGAGACCATTTTAAGAGACTCTTGGACAGGTATATGGAGCTCAGAAAAGTAGAGGGCTATGGTAACCCCAGGTAATTTCTCAGGAAAGGACCTGTTCGGCACAGCTTTGTGGGCTGAAAGGCCTGTATTGTGCTGTAGGTTTTCTATGTTTCTATAACAAATTACCAGAATTCAAAATATAAAAACAAGTAAGTAATGCAAATAAGGATAGTGATGTAGTGTTCATGAGTTCATGACCATTTAGAAATCTGAAGGCAGAGGGGTAAAAACTGTTCCTTAACCTTTAAGTGTAGTTTTCTGGCTCATATACCCCCCTCACTGATAGTAGCAATGAGAAGAGAGCATGCCCTGGATGGTGAAGGTCTTTCATGACAGATGGTGCCTTTGTCAACGTAGATTAGAAAACATTACAGCACAGCTTGCTTTTTGGCCCATGATGTTGTGCTATCCTTTCAACTTACTCTATGATCCACCTAACCCTTCCCTCCAACATAGTCCTTCATTTTCCTATCATCCATGTGCTATCCAAGAGTCTTTTAAATGTCTCTCCACCACCAAACCACCCCCTCCCCGAGTTAAAAACTTATCTCTGATATCCCGACTATAATTTCCTCCAGTCATATTAAAATTATACCTCTCATATTAGCCATTTCTGCCCTAGGGAATTGGTGTTGGCTGTCCACTTTATCTATGCCGCTTATTATCTCGTTCACCTCTATCAGGTCAGCACTCATGCTCCTTCGCTCCAAAGAGATAATCCCATTTGTTCAAGCCATCCAGGCAGCATCCTTGTAAACAACACACATCAAAGTTGCTGGTGGAATGCAGCAGGCCAGGCAGCATTTCTAGGAAGAGGTACAGTCGACGTTTCAGGCTGAGACCCTTCGTCAGGACTCGGCCTGAAACGTCGACTATACCTCTTCCTAGAGATGGTGCCTGGCCTGCTGCGTTCACCAGCAACTTTGATGTGTGTTGCTTGAATTTCCAGCATCTGCAGAATTCCTGTTGTTAACATCCTTGTAAATCTCCCTTAGGCTATGGGTAATGCGAGGTAATTTCTCAGGTAAGGGCATGTTCGGCACAGTTTTGTGGGCCGAAGGGTCTGTATTGTGTTATAGGTTTTTATCTATTTTTCTATGTTTCCCCTGCACCCTCTAAGGATGCATAGAGTCATGGATGATGTATTAGCATGGATAGAGATTTGGTTAACCAATTGAAATCAGAGAGTTGGGATACATGGGTTTTTTCTCTGGTTGGCAATCAGTGGTGAGTGATGTTCTGCAGGGGTCAGAGCTGGGCCTGCAGCTGTTCATGATATACATTAAGGATCTTAAAGAGGGAACTGAATGTGATGTATGTAAGTTTGTTGATGACACTAATTTGAGTGGAAAAGCATATTGTGCAGAGGATACGGAGAGTCTGCAGAGAGATATAGGCAGGTTAATTGAGTGAGAAAGGGTCTGGCAGATGGAGTACGATGTTGATAAGTGTGAGGTCATCCACTTTGGAAGGAAAAATGGAAGATCAGATTATTATTTAAATGGTAAAAGACTGCAGCATGCTGCTGTGCAGCAAGATTTGGGAGTGCTTGTGCCTGAATACCAAACAGTTGATTTGCAGGTGCAGCAGGCTATCAAAAAGGCAAATGGAATGTTGGCCTTCATTGCTAGAGGGATTAAATTTAAGAGCAAGGAGATTATGCTGCAACTGTATAGGATTCTGGTGAGACCGCATTTGGAGTACTGCGTGTAATTCTGATCTATTTACTTGAGGAAGAATATACTGAATTTGAAGGTGGTGGAGAGGAGGTTCACCAAGATGATTCCAGGAATGAGGGGGTATGACTATAAGGAGAGATTGAGTCACTGGAATTTAGAAGAATTGAGAGGAGATCTTATAGAAATATATAAGATTATGAAAGGAGCAGGGAAGTTGTTTCTACTGGTAGGTGAGAACTAGGAGACATAGCTTCAAGATTCACGGGAGTGAACTTAGGATGGAGATGAGGAGAAACTGCTTTTCCCAAGGAGTGGTGAATCTGTAGAATTCTCTGCCCAATGAAGCAGTGGAGACTACCTCAGTAAATATATTTAAGACATATGATTTTTGCATAGTAGGGGAATTAAGGGTTATGGGGAACATGCAGGTAGGTGGAGATTAATCCATGGCCAGATCAGCCATGATCTTATTGAATTGCAAAGCAGGCTCAATGGGCCAGATGGCCTACTTCTGCTCCTATTTCTTATGTTCTTATGTTTTTATGATATCCTCAGTGGCGGGATTGTCCATGACGGTGCTGGCTGAGTCTCCAACTCTCTAAATCCTCTTGCAATCCTAAGCATTAGTGCCTCCATACCAGACAGTGATTCCACCATTCAGAATGCTCTCCGTGGTACATCTCCAGAAATTATCTGCAGTTTTTGCTGATATTTCAAAACTCCCCAAATTCTGAATGAAGTATAACCACCGGCCCCTTCTTCTATACCTCCTCCTTTTGAAGACTTCAAGATGAATTGCTGAGATGTTGGCCATGAAGTATTTTAAATGTTGAAGAAATTAATGAACTAGAATGAGTCAAGGACGGTGGAAATAGATAAACCAATTGTCTTTGTTCTTGCCATGTGGTTGAATGGAGGTTGCCATTTTGTGAAGCTATGCTCTAGTCTCCGTTTTGTGAGCTGTCCTGTGGACTTGTTTTGCTCAAGAATAGTTGCATCAAAGTGTTTTAAAGTGGTCGCAAAGGTGCTCCTGATAATCTGCTGAACTAGAGATCATTTCCAAATAAGAAGTAATTTGTGCGCTGTTCTTTGTTATAATAGAACATGCAGGTCTATGAATAGGTGTGTGTGTGTGTGTGTGTGTGTGTGTGTGTGTGTGTGTGTGTGTGTGTGTGTGTGTGTGTGTGTGTGTGTGTGTGTGTGTGTGTGTGTGTGTGTGTGTGTGTGTGTGTGTGTGTCTAACCTGAATAACTCAAGCCTAGTAACTGGTTGATTCAGAACAAAGAGACATTAATTACAAGTTGACACTTGCAACAGAGCAATAAAATGGTACTGGCTTGAGCCAGAGCCAATGGGAAACTGATACATGTTAGCCAGATAGGCCAAGGCCAATGAGATTGAAACGCATCATTTGGACTGATGAGTATATTTAAGTTAGAGGCTTTGAATACAAAACCGTGAGAACTCCTGACACTGACTATTGCAAGGAAGATCCCCATGCCAGGGGCTAGGAGAAGAAGAATCAATTGTTTGGACAATGGGTCATCCTCTATTTCAGTGTTATAAACTGAAGAGATGATCTGAGTGAGTATTGGTGCAGAGGAAACAGGTTGTTTATTTCAGATTCAAGGTATATCTGATAATGCTCCAAAAATGTTGTTCTGCATTCTACATTAAACAATGTCAGTCTCTTGGGTTAACAGTAACAGAGGAGCAGAAGACTGTCTGATCAAGATGAGGCTTGTGGCACATGGAATAGGCCGGGAATAAAATACTCGTCCTGGATTTCAAATCACACTGTGTTCTTTTGGTCCTTAAGGATTTTCTGGTTTCATATCACCACAGTATTATTGAAGCTTTTTTTTTCTCCATCGTCCTCCTTCTGCCTCTTCTGCCTTTGTTATACTGTGGCCATCCTTGCTGCTTTTCACACCATCTGGAATTAGATTAAGTATTCCTGGCACTTTTATTGCTTTGTGTTTAACTTGTTATTCCCATTTGTTATCACTCATACTAATTTCATTACTCTTTATTTGATTCTGTGATTTTAATGAAAAGAAAAATAAATATTCAAGCAAAATTAGATTATGTATTATAAGGAATGATTATCAATTAATGCATAAAACATTTGTGTAAACATTTTTATTTTCATAATGTTTAATATTACTAGTATTTTACAGAAAACATTTTATTCTTCACCTTGCTGCTAATCAGTTTTATATTCATTTGATTATCTACATAATCTTTCATTTTTTTCCACACAATAATTTGATTACTATTCTCATTCTCTCCTTTGAGGCACTGAAATAATCATAGGGTACCTAGGTGTCACCAGCACGGTTGTACCATGCACTGATTTAAAAGAATTTCAGATTTCTTCATACCATATCTGTTAGCCCAGAAGGAAGCTAACAAAATGTGTCTCACAGGGAATTGAATTTCAAATAATCACATGCCCTAAAGCTTAGAGTCAAGCTGTGTGAAAAGGTGGCCAAACATGCTGTCACTGGTGCTTTGACTTTCTGAATCAGTTTCTGGTTATTGCTCTGTCAAACAATCCTCTTCAGCCATCAGATAGAAAGCCATGAACATGGCTGAGGATTGTGTTAACCTCACCAGAGCTGATTATCTGTGTGAGTTTTACTCAAATATGTTATTCTGGTGATATGTGCTGTCCAGGTCTACCCTTATTTAGTGAATAATCCAAGATCTCATAAAAATTATTTCAAAACTTCACTTTTTCATTTCATGAGGAGGCATACAGGAATGAGATAGATCAGCTCGTTGAATGGTGTCATAGCAACAACCCCACACTCAAAGTTGGTGTTATGTTTTATAACTCCAAAACATAAAACTAACTGAAAGGAAAAACACGGAGCCAGGAGTGCATGTCTTAGTTTCATTTTTACTTTAGTGAGACCCGCATGAATGATGTATTGGCGTGATGATATATGCCATTCACATAATTTCACATATAACCTGTAAATAATTAAGTCATCAAACAACATATATCTACAATATTACTGAAAGATTAAATACACAACACTCTGTTCTGCTTAGCTATAAAGTCCATATAAAATGCATCTCAACACATATCTCAACACACATATGTATATATAATATATACACTATACCATATAATGCAAGTACTATACAGACACCAACTGCATAGTACATTTCAACTTGTTCTGGCCTAAAGGTTCAGACTTAAAGATTTAATTGCTGCAGGGGATTTCTTAATCTTGTGGAATAATGTCTTTCCTGACAAGGTTGGGGGTGGTGGGGTCACTCTGCTTGGCAGGTGAGAATTGTGGCTGTGAAGCAATCTCAGGTTCTGGGACCTCCTCTGTGATGGTTGTTGGAACTGCCTCTGGGACTGTAGGAAATGGTTCTGGCAGCTCAAAGTACCTTTCTTCTGAATGTGTTGGCGTTCTGAACAGTGCATGGCAAGTTGCTCAATCTGCTGATCCATCCCAGGCCACCAGACAAAGCTTCAGGCCCACACTTTCATTTTGGCCATTCCTGGGTGACCAGCATGTAGCCTCCCCAACACTTTAGCTCTTAGCTTGGATGGTACAACAACTCCCAATCCCTACATAAGGAATTGGCCGTCAGGGGCAAGTTCATCCTGGCTCTGGGAAAAGTGGGAGAACTTGAAATTCTGCTGCAAAATCCTGCAATTTTCGGTGGCCATGTAGACTTGGGACAGCATGGGGTCTTTTCTGATTGCCCTTTGAATCATCTCTGCCACACTATTACACCATTCTGAACTATGTCACCTCATTCTAATGATTTGATTTCATATTTTACTAAAAGACCAACGTCACCCCCTCTGTCTTCCTGCCTGTCCTTTTGATACAATGTGTATCCTTGGACACTAAGCTTCAGGCTATAATCTTTCTCCAGCCATGATTCAGTGATGCCCTTCACATCATACTTGCCTATCTGCAGCTGCTCTGCAAGTTAATCTGCCTTATTCCGTACACTGCACACAATCAAATATAGTACCTTTAGTCCTGTATTCGCCCTTTTCAATTTTGTCTGTCTTTTACATTGCAATTCATCCGTTGACTGCAATTTTACCCTATCTACAGCCTCTCCTCACTACACATTTCCTCTAAAACAGCTATCTCATTTTCAGGACTATTCTCCACTTTTCCTACGGTACTTCTTGCATTGAAATATACGCAGCTCAAGGAAGTAGTCACACCATTCTCAACCTTTTGATTCCTAACTTTGTCTGAGGTCTTACTATCTGCTGTCTCCACAAACTCTCCACTAACTGTTTTGGCACTCTGGTTCCAATCCCATTGCAACTCTAACTTAAACCCCACCATGCAGCATTAACAAACCTTCCCACTAGGATACTAGTTCACCCTCCAGTTCAGTTTCAAACCGTCCCTGCTGTACAGGTCTCACCTTCCCTGGAAGAGAATCCAATGATCTAAAATTCTCATGGCTTCCTCCTACACCAACTCCTTAGCCATGAATTAAACTGTATAATTTTCCTAGTTCTGGCCTAATTAGCACCTGACATAGGTAGCAATCCTGAGGTCACAACCCTGGAGGTCCTGCCCTTTAACTTCACATCTAACTCCCTATGCAGAACCTCATCACTCATCCTATCCACGTCATTGGTACCTACGTGAACCACGACTTCTGGCTGTTCACCCTCCCACTTAAGAATGCTGAGGACTCGATCTGAGGTATCCCAGACCCTGGCACCCAGGAGGCAACATAGCATCCGGGAATCTTGATCTCACCCACAGAACCTCCTGTCCATTCTCCTAAATAATGAATCCCCCGTCACCACAACACGCCTCTTCTCCTCCATTCCCTTCTGAATCACAGAGACAGACTCTGTGCTAGAGACCCGATCACCATGACTTTCCTCTTTTCGGACATTACCCCCCTCCACACACACACACCCCGCCCAACAGTATCAAGCGTGGTATACCTGTTGTTTCCGCTCTGGCTCCTTAATTTCTTTCCCCTTCCTGACTTTCACCCAGTTTCCTGTGTCCTGCACTTTGGGCGTAACTACCTTTCTATATGTCCTATCTATCACCTCTCAGCCTCCCAAATGATCTGGAGTTCATCCAGTTCCAGCTCCATCTCCATAATGCGGATTGTTAGAAGCTGCAGCTGGATGCACTTCTTGCAGTTGTAGTCGTCAGGGACACTGGAGGTCTCCCTTCCTTCCCACATCCTGCAAGGGGAGCATTCAGCTATCCTGCCTGGCATCTCTACTGTCCTAGTTGAACAGATATAAAGAAGGGAAGGAAAAAAAAACTTAACCTACAACTTTTCTTTTCTTTGTTTTCTCTGACTGAAGCCTCTCTTCGCAGGTCTCGAAGAGATAAAGCTCAAGATTAACACTCTGACTTTGTCCCCTCAGCTTGCGGCTGCTGTGATGATAGCCGCTGCGCTTGCCCCTGCCTTCCTTTAATTTGCTCTTGTTAAACATTCCCAAATAACGATTGGTCTCTGGTTGAAGCTCTTTTTTACTGTAGTAACCCGCTGCTGCTTTTTATACTTAGGGATTGGACCTGATTGAAGTCCCCTCCTCTCAAAACTTTCGACATCCTGATTAACCATTGATTAAAGTTCTTTTTCCACTGCAGTGACCTGCCGCTGCCTTTTGTACTCGGGCAGAGAACCCAATTGAAGTTCCTTCCTTTCAAAACTTCCTATGTCCGGATTGGCCACTGGTGAATTATATAAATCGCCCGTAATGAAATATGTAAAGAACAAAGAATGCGTAATCAAACGATATATATTTGCAACCTTATTCAAATATTACTGACATATTGAATATAGAACAGTTGTCCATACCAAGGATGTGACTGTAGATTTCAGCAAAGGGCAGTCAGGAGGACACACTCTGGTCCTCATTGAGGACTCAGCAGTGGAAAGGGTGAACAGCTTCACATCCACTTGTGTCAACATTTTGGAGAATCTATCGTGGGCCTTATACATAATGCAATCATGAAGAAGGCACAAAACTGGCTCTACTTTGGTTTGGGGAGATTTGGTATGTCACCAAGACTCATACAAATGTCGATGGATTTACAGTGGAAAGTATCCTGATGGTTGCATCACCACCTGGCATGGAAGCTCCAATGTGCAGGGTTGCATGAGACTGTGGAGGGCTGGAGACTTAGCCAGCTCCACAAGGGCACAACCCTCCCCACCATCGAAGACATGTTCTTGAGGCAGTGCTTCAAGAAGGCAGTATCTATCATGAAGGATCATCACCATCTGGGGCATGCCCTCTTCTTGTTGCGATCCTTGGGGCAGAGGTACAGGAGCCTAAATACCCATATTCAATGATCCCAAAACAGCTTCTTTCCCTCTGTCATCAGATTTTTGAATGTTTCATAAACCCATGAACACTGCCTCTTTATTCCATCTTCTTGTAGTATTTATTTTTGTGATTTACACTGATCTTATATCTTTGTACTGTGTTCTGTTTCTGCAAAACAACACATTTTTATGTAATTTGAGCCGGTGATAATAAATCTGATTGTCATTCTGATTCATTTTGCCCATCCATATGCAAAGCATTATGAAGTGCCTGAATGATTTTGAAATATCTAGGAATTTCAACAATGTATCTGTTCATTTGTTGAGCTGCAGGCTATAATCCTAACGACGGATCGACGTTTTAATGCACAAGGCAGGATTTCCAGTCAACAGCGAAGCAAAGAGGCTTTGTCAATGTCATCAACAATAGCTTACCACACTGAGTGAGCACACCCTGTGATGTGGGTTTACCCTTTGTCGATCAGTTGTTGGAGAGAGTTTCTGCCTTCCAGCAACAGTGACAATATTAAGTAAATGGAGCAGAAAATCAGATTGAAGAATTCTAGCTGACAGCAAACCAACCCGAATCTCTATTTTTACCTAATATCTTAAATGTCCATTAAAGAGTGAAACAAATATTAGGATATAAGCAAGAAACTCCAACTGACTATTATGGCATTTATCAAGCCTCTGGTTATCTATCTCTGTATTCTCCTCTCTCTCTCATATCTTGCTGGTCTCATTTTAAACCATCTGTACAATTCCGTTGAAGCACTTCTTATGATATGGAGTTCCATATTCCCAGCACAATTTGGATAATGAGATTTCTTCTCAGTTCCTCTTTGACCTTTTTGGTGATTTTCCTACATCGCAGGATTCCAGATTCTTTTCCCAAATGTGGAAACAGTCTCTCCCAATCCACATTACGAGATGCTCTCAAGATTTTAAAGACATCTGCTGTGCTTCCCCTCAGACTTTTTTCAAAAGACAAAGGACCCATTCTGTCCATCCATTCATCTAGTCCTGGGATACATATCATTCCATGTATGGTATTAACCTCATAATTCTTCCCCACACCCCCATGTAATACTTGTGTATTTTTGTTAAAATATGCCCAATGAAATTGTGTTCATGCTAATGAAATATCAGTGCTGGTTTAGTTTAACTTTATTAATTCTCAATACCATTTGTAGTGGAATAGTTCTTTTTAACTTGTTTTATTCTTATAGTCTTGCCATCTGGTATTGTAAGACATGCCTCTTCCAAGAAATAAGTGATCTTATTCTTGCAACTAAACATATTATCTTGCATTTGTGTCTTAGATTTTATTTTGGAATCATTTCACTATTTTGAGCTTGTCCTTATATAATGTAGAACATTGAAGAGTACAGCTCAGGAACAGGCGCTTCAGCCTAGAATGTTATGCCAAATTGATTAAGCTAATAACACCTAATTAAGCTAATCACTTCTTCCTCTATGTGATCCAAATCTCCCTGTTCTCTGCATATTCATGAGCCTCTCTAAGAACCTCATAAATTCCTCTACTATATTTGCTTCCACTTCTACTCCTGGCAGGGCATTCCAGGTGCCCACCGTTCACAATGTTAAAATCTCATCCCACATATCTCCTTTGAATTTAACCCCACATGACCTCTGAAATTAGATATTGACCTAAGAAAAAGTGGGGCAAGAGGTGTTATGGCCAGTGATATCCCCCATCTCCTCACTTCAGCAAATCCTGGAATTAGAGGTTCATGTGAGTCAGGACTTTGAAGCTCAGATTTCAAAGCACAATGATTGGCAAGTCCTGTAGTCAATGCCAAATATTGAAGCAGGCAAGTCTGAAAGTCGAGGTCCAATTGATAGGCAAAGCTGAAATGTGGAGGCCCAATGTCTGAGAGTCCAGGCCAGGGACTGGAGGTTGGAGGCCTGCAGGTACACTGTCCTAGGGTTGGAGGTCTGCTTGTGTGTGTGAGTGGGTGCGTAGGTGTAAGGGAGAAAAGGAGCTGGTTTAGATGTTGTGAAAAAAGGGCTTGTTTTGCTGCTGTTGTGCTGTTGGCGTTACTTGTGTTATTTTGCTGAACATTGTGCGCATGCTATATTGGCACTTGAATGTGTGGTTACAGTAGATCATTAGGATGGATTGGCTGCTAATGCAAACAATTCATTACATTGTATGTTTCAATGTACATGTGAAAGTAAATTAATCTGAATCTGATAAATATCAGCTATCTATGAATGCCTCTCCTAATTTTATAAACTTCTATCAGGTCTCCTACCACCTCATCTCCAGAGAAGACAAACCCAGTTTGTCCAATCTCTTTTTTTTTTAGATTAGATTAGACTATGAGGACATGCAGTCCTCTTTTATTGTCATTTAGTAATGCATGCATTAAGAAATGATACAATGTCCCTCCAGAATGATATCACAGAAACATAAGACAAACCAAGACTAAAAAACTGACAAAAACCTCATAATTATAACATATAGTTACAACATTGCAAAGCAATATTGTAATTTGATAAAGAACAAACCATGGGCACGGTAAAAAAAATAAGTCTCAAAGTCTCTCGAAAGTCCCATCATCTCACGCAGACGGTAGAAGGGAGAAACTCTCCCTGCCATGAACCACCAGCGCCGCAAACTTGCCGATGCAGCACCCCGGAAGCACCTGACCACAGCTGGCTCATGAGTCTGTCTGAAAACTTCGAGCCTCCGAGCACCGAGCACCTTCTCTGCCGAGCACTTCGACCCCAGCCCCGGCAACAGGCAATAGGCAAAGCTGAGGATTTCGGGCCTTCCCCTGTGGAGATTCTCGATCACACAGTAGCAGTGGCAGCGAAGCAGGCATTTCAAAAGTTTCTCCAGATGTTCCTCCATGCTTCTCACGTCTGTCTCCATCAAATCAGGATTGTGCATGGTACCTACTTAACAAATACTGATATCATTTCAGAGCGGCCGCTTCTCCTCCCCTTAAATCTCTTGTTTTAACACCTGCCTGTTAATCCAGGCAGTATCCTGATAAAACTCTTCTCCACCACCTCCAAAGCCTTGGTATCCTTCCTATAATGGTGTGACCAGATTTGAATGCAATGTGCCAGATGTGGCCTAACTGGAGTTTTATAAAATTCTCAGACAATAACAATATCTTGTTATTGTCTATTCTCCCATTCTTCACCCTACCAATTTGATATCAACTCCAAACTCAAGGCAATTATTCATTGACAATCTTCCATCTCAATGCAATATCACCAACACAGAACTATTGTTAATTTTATAATTTTATTAAATAGAAAATAAATTCAAGTTCTATCAATGTGATGATTAATATAAAATGAAGTGTAGAAACATCTGGAAATTCCCCAAATAGCCATCTACAACACTTGGCCTTTGAGCTGTTGTTGAACCATTTTTTCTAGCTCCCACAGGCTGCTTGAAGTTATGTTTAGCATTTTAAAGAGCTCAGTCCTTGTATTTGTACATTAAAGTCTCAGTAACAGGGTCACATTTTATTTTCAAAGGGCATTGAAACACTATCTGGAATAACTGCCTGTCGCAATCAACAGTTCATATACAGAGCATAATTTTCAAATTAAAACTGTTTAACTGAGGAAACAAATGCTTATCGAGACATAAAGGTCACCATTAAATCCATATCCAAGGTTGCCAACAACCTGGAAAGGAAGCAGCAGTTTTATCAGGGAGGCTAGTTTCTCTGCATGCCCATCACTGGACAGCAACGCACAAAAGTGCTGGTGCAACTCTGTGATTTAAGGAGGGAAATGGACAGTCGACCTTCCACATCGAGACCCCACATTAGTTCTGGGTCTAATTAATGATCCAAGATTAGATTCTTTATAACAGTGTAACAATCAAACTTATTCTTTGACAACCACTTTGTTCCAGAGGACTCTATTTTTTATTTGCAATGTAATTTTTTTACTGAAATATCTAGAACTGCAAGGATTTTGACAGCATCTGACAGTTACGGGATCATAGAGAGAGACAGCAGATACAGAACCGTCAGCCCAGAGTCCACACCATTAGTCACCAATTGAAACTAATCCACGCTCCTTGGAAATGGAATTGGTTTATCATTGTCACGTGTATCAAGATACAATGAAAAGCTTATATTTCATCCTGTTTATACAGATCAAATCATTACACAGTGCATTGAAGTATGAAACAATATCAGAATGCAGAATAAACTGCAACAGCCTCAGAAAAAGTGCAGTGCAGGTAGACAATAAGATGCAGGATCATAACAAGCAACACACACAAAATGCTGGAGAAACTCATCCATGGAAAAGAGTGCAGTCGACGTTTCGGTCCGAGACCCTTCCTCCAGCATTTTGAGAGTGTCGCTTGTATTTTGAGCATCTGCAGATCTTCTCTTGTTTGAGATCATAACAAGGTAGATTGTGAGGTCAGGAGCCAGTCTTAGTTTAGCTGGAAACCATTCAGTTGTCTTATAACTGTGGGGTACAAGTTGTCTGAGCCTCGTGGTACATGCTTTCAGGCTTTTGTATTTTCTGTGCATTGGGAGAGGGGAAAGCGAGAATGCCCAGCGTGTGTGGGGTTTTTGATTATGCTGGCCGTTTTACTGAGGCAGTGAGAAATAAAGACAGAGTCCACAGAGAGGCAGTATCCATGATGTGCTGAGATGTGCCCACGACTCTCTGCAGTTTCTTGCAGTCACAGGCAGAGCAGTTGCCATACCAAGCGTTAATGCATCCTGAAAGAATGCTTTCTATGGTGCGTCAAAAAATGTTGTTAAGAGTCGATTTGTACATGCAAGATTCCTTTATCCTCCTGAGGCAGTAGAGTCCTTGGTGTCTTGGTGTCTCGTGTCTACACCCACCTGGACAAGACAGTGAGCACTGTGAGGGTCATGTTTTTTGACTTCTCCAGTGCGTTCAACACCATCCGCCCTGCTCTGCTGGGGGAGAAGCTGACAGCGATGCAGGTGGATGCTTCCCTGGTGTCATGGATTCTTGATCATCTGACTGGCAGACCACAGTACGTGTGCTTGCAACACTGTGTGTCCAACAGAGTGATCAGCAGCACTGGGGCTCCACAGGGGGCTGTCTTGTCTCCCTTTCTCTTCACCATTTACACCTCGGACTTCAACTACTGCACAGAGTCTTGTCATCTTCAGAAGTTTTCTGATGACTCTGCCATAGTTGGATGCATCAGCAAGGGAGATGAGGCTGAGTACAGGGCTACGGTAGAAAACTTTGTCACATGGTGTGAGCAGAATTATCTGCAGCTTAATGTGAAAAAGACTAAGGAGCTGGTGGTAGACCTGAGGAGAGCTAAAGTACTGGTGACCCCTGTTTCCATCCAGGGGGTCAGTGTGGACATGATGGAGGATTACAAATACCTGGGGATACGAATTGACAATAAACTGGACTGGTCAAAGAACACTGAGGCTGTCTACAAGAGGGGTCAGAGCCGTCTCTATTTCCTGAGGAGACTGAGGTCCTTTAACATCTGCCGGACGATGCTGAGGATGCTCTACGAGTCTGTGGTGGCCAGTGTGATCATATTTGCTGTTGTGTGCTGGAGCAGCAGGCTGAGGGTGGCAGACACCAACAGAATGAACAAACTCATCCATAAGGCCAGTGATGTTGTGGGGATGGAACTGGACTCTCTCACGGTGGTGTCTGAAAAGAGGATGCTGTCCAAGTTGCAAGCCATCTTGGACAATGTTTCCCATCCACTACATAATGTACTGGGTGGGCACAGGAATACATTCAACCTGAGCCTCATACCACCGAGATGCAACACAGAGTGTCATAGGAAGTCATTCCTGCCTGTGGCCATCAAACTTTACAACTCCTCCCTTGGAGGGTCAGACACCCTGAGCCAATAGGCTGGTCCTGGACTTATTTCCTGGCATAAGTTTCATATTACTATTTAACTATTTATGGTTTTGTTACTATTTAATTTATGGTGCAACTGTAATGAAAACCAATTTCCCCCGGGATCAATAAAGTATGACTATGACTATGACCATGTGAGCTTTCTTGGGCATCAATTCCCTCAACTTTCTGCTGCTCACTGACACACTCAGGTTAATTTTTGGTGGCCAATTAGCCTAACAAACTTTGCAGCTTTGGTATGTGGGAGGAAGCGGAGGACATGAAGGAAACATATACAGTCTCGGGGAGAACGTGCAAAAAGATAAATCCCGAGGTCAAGGTTGAACCTGGGCCTCTAGGTCTGTAAGGCAGTGACTATTAGCTGCTCCACAGAATCATCACTTTCCTGCATTGAACTTCATTTGCCAATTACTTGCTCCTGTTTATTAATGCCTTTCTGTCATTTGTTACAGGTTTTGCTATTGACAAGCCATCAGCTATAGTATCATCTGCAAAGTTCAGTATAGTAATATTAGAACACAGAATAGTACAGTACAGGCCCTTCGGCTCACAATGTCATGCCGACCCTTAAACCCTGCCTCCCATATAACCCCCCACATACCTGTCTCATAGTCTCTTAAATTTCACTAGTGTATCCGCCTCCACCACTGACTCAGGCAGTGCATTCCACGCGCCAACCACTCTGAGTAAAAAAACTTCCTCTAATATTCCCCCTTGAACTTCCCACCCCTTACCATAAAGCCATGTCCTCTTGTATTGAGCAGTGGTGCCCTGGGGAAGAGGCGCTGGCTGTCCACTCTATCTATTCCTCCTAATATCCTGTATAACTCTATCATGTCTCCTGTCATCCTCCTCCTCTCCAAAGAGTAAAGCCCTAGCTCCCTTAATCTCTGATCATAATGCATACTCTCTAAACCAGGCAGCATCCTGGTAAATCTCCTCTGTACCCTTTCCAATGCTTCCAGATCCTTTCTATAGTGAGGTGACCAGAAATGGACACAGTACTCCAGGTGTGGCCTAACCAGAGTTTTATAGAGCTGCATCATTACCTCACAACTCTTAAACTCTATCCCTAGACTTATGAAAGCTAACACCCCATAAGCTTTCTTAACTACCCTATCTACCTGTGAGGCAACTTTCAGGGATCTGTGGACATGTACCTGCAGATCCCTCTGCTCCTCCACACTACCAATATCCTGCCATTTACTTTGTACTCTGCCTTGGAGTTTGTCCTTCCAAAGTGTACCACCTCACACTTCTCCAGGTTGAACTCCATCTGCCACTTCTCAGCCTACTTCTGCATCCTATCAATGTCTCTGCAATTTTTGACAATCCTCTACACTATCCACAATATCACCAACCTTTGCCTCGTCTGCAAACTTACCAACCAACCCTTCTACCCCCACATCCAGGTTGTTAATAAAAATCACAAAAAGTAGAGGTCCTAGAACCAATCCTTGTGGGACACCACTAGTCACAATCCTCCATTCTGAATGTACTCCCTCCACCACCACCCTCTGCCTTCTGCAGGCAAGCAAATTCTGAATCCACCTGGCCAAACTTCCCTGGATCCCATGCCTTCTGACTTACTGAATAAGCCTACCGTGTGGAACCTTGTTGAATGCCTTAATAAAGTCCATGTAGATCACATCCACTGCACTACCCTCATCTATATCAGGCTTGTTCTACATGATCGGCCCTTCACAAAGCTATGCTGACAGACCCTCATCAGACCATAATTCTCTAAATGCCTATAGATCCTATCTCTAAGAATCTTTTCCAACAGCTTTCCCACCACAGACGTAAGACTCACTGGTCTATAATTACCCGGACTATCCCTACTACCTTTTACGAACAAGGGGACAACATTCACCTCCCTCCAATCCTCCAGTACCATTCTTGTGGACAACGAGGACATAAATATCCTAGCCAAAGGCTCAGCAATCTCTTCCCTCGCCTCATGAAGCAGCCTTGGGAATATTCCGTCAAACCCCGGGGACTTATCCATCCTAATGTATTTTAACAACTCCAACACCTCCTCTCCCTTAATATCAACATGCTCCAGAACATCAACCTCACTCATATTGTCCTCATCGTCATCAAGTTCCCTCGCATTGGTGAATACGGAACAGAAATATTCATTGAGGGCCTCGCTCACTACCACAGCCTCCAGGCACATCTTCCCACCTTTATCTCTAATTGGTCCTACCTTCACTCCTGTCATCCTTTTGTTCTTCACATAATTGAAGAATGCCTTGGGGTTTTCCTTTACCTTACTCGCCAAGGCCTTCTCATGCCCCCTTTTTGCTCTCCTCAGCCCCTTCTTAATCTCCTTTCTTGCTACCCTATATTCCTCAATAGACCCATCTGATCATTGCTTCCTAAATCTCATGTATGCTGCCTTCTTCTACCTGACTAGATTTTCCACCTCACTTGTCACCCATTGTTCCTTCACCCTACCATTCTTTATCTTCCTCACTGGGACAAATTTATCCCTAACATCCTGCAAGAGATCTCTAAACATCGACCACATGTCCATAGTACATTTCCCTGCAAACACATCATCCCAATTCATACCCGCAAGTTCTAGCCTTATAGCCTCATAATTTGCCCTTCCCCAGTTAAAAATTTTCCTGCCCTCTCTGATTCTATCCTTTTCCATGATAATGCTAAAGGCCAGGGAGTGGAGGTCACAGTCCCCCAGATGCTCACGTACTGAGATCTGTGACCTGACCCGGTTCATTACCTAGTACTAGATCTAGTATGGCATTCCCCCTGGTCAGCCTGTCAACATACTGTGACAAGAATCCGTCCTGGACAAACATAAACTCTGCCCCATCTAAACCCTTGGAATTAATCAGGTGCCAACCAATATTAGGGAAGTTAATGTCACCTATGATAACAACCCTGTTATTTTTGCACCTTTCCAAAATCTGCCTCTCAATCTGCTCCTCAGTATCTCTATTGCTACCAGGGGGCCTATAGAATACTCCCAACAGAGTAACTGCTCCCTTCCTGTTCCTGACTTCCACCCATACTGACTCGAAAGAGGATTCTGCTGCATTATCCACCCTTTCTGTAGCTGTAATAGTATCCCTGACCTGTAATGCCACCCCTCCTCCCCTTTTCCCCCCTCTCTATCCCTTTTAAAGCACTGAAATCCAGGAATATTGAGAATCCATTCCTGCCCTGGTATAAGCCAAGTCTCTGTAATGGCCACTACATCATAATTCCATCAACACACATCAAACTTTCTGGTGAACGCAGCAGGCCAGGCAGCATCTCTAGAAAGAGGTACAGTCAACATTTCAGGCAGAGACCCTTCGTCAGGACTAACCAGGAGGTGACGATGGGAACTGAGGGAGACAGGATTGCAGAGTGGTGGTGGGGGAAATGTATTTATCCAAGCTCTCAGTTCATCACCTTCGTTCCTGATGCTTCTTGCATTGAAGTACATGCACTTTAGCCCTTCTACCTTCCTACCTTTACACTCTTTATTTTGCTTCTCTTTCCTCAGAGCCCCTCTATGTGTTAGATCTGGTTTTACTCTATGCACTCCTTTCACTGCTCTATTGCTCTGAGTCCCATTCCCCTTGCAAATTAGTTTAAACAATTCCATACCATGCTAGCAAACTTACCTGCAAGAGTATTGCTCCCCCTCAAGTTCAGGTGCAACCCATCCAATCTGTACAGGTTCCATCTTCCCCAGAAGAGATGCCAATGACCCAAAAATCAAAACCCTGCACCATCTCCTCAGCCACGCATTCAACTGCCATCTCCTCCAATTCTTACCATCACTATCACATAGCACTGGCAGCAATCCTGAGAATGCCACCCTTGAGGTCCTGTTCTTCAGCCTTCTGCCTAGTACCCAAAACTCACACTTCAGGACCTCATCCCTCTTCCTGCCTATGTCGTTGGTGCCAACATGCATCATGACTTCTGGGACCCTGGCACCTGGGAGGCAACAAACCATGCGGGTGTCCTCCTTACGTCCACAAAATTTCCTGTCTGCTCCCCTGACTACAGAGTCCCCAGTGACAACAGCTCTCCTCTTCTCCGTCCCACCCTTCTGTACCACAGGGTCAGACTCAGTGCTGGAGGCCCTGCCACTGTGGCTCACCCCAGTCAGTCATCCCTGCCAACAGTATTCAGGACGGTATACTTATTATTCAGGGGAATGGCTACAAGGGTGCTCTGCACTACCTGTCTACTCACCTTTGCTTTCCCCCCTCTGACTGTCACCCAACAACCTGCTGCTGGCAGCCTAGTTGTGACTACCTCCCTGTAGCTGTCATCTATGACTGCCTCATTCTCCCTTATGAGTCAAAGGTCATCCAGCTGCTGCTCCAGATTCCTTACACAGTCTTCCATATCGCCCAGCCGCATGCACTTCTGGCAGATGTGACTCTGCGGGAGAGGGGAGTTCCCCCAAGACTGCCACATCTCACATGAGAGGCACATCACCGTCTCAGGAGGCATTGTAAAGCCTAACTGGGAGCAAGCTCATCCTCCGCCTCTTCTCGTTGAAGCCTCTCATGTTAAAGTCTCAAAGCTCTACTTCTTCACTGGCCCACTCACTCACTGGCCACTCTGCTTGAGCTACCCCTCTATTTATTTGTTTGAGCTTTTCAAACTGCTTGGTCACCTGACCTCAATTGCCCAGTCAGCTGCTTTCTGCTGAGTCTGAGCTATTCAAATCTTGATTGTCTAATCAACTGCTTTCTGCAGAGCAATTCAAATCTTGATTGACTTGATTGCACAGTCCAACTGCCAAAACTGCCAGAATCTCTCAAGTTAAAGCCTCAAAGCTTCACTCCTTCACTGGCCCACTCACTCACTGGCTGCTTTACAGAGTCTTTATTGATACCAGAGCCTTTAATTTTAATGCAAATTGTGAACATAGTGATTGCCACACTGACCCTTGTGGAACACAACAGGATGCCCTCTCCTGCTGTGGACAGCCACTCTCTTTCTGCACTGACTGATTACTGTCCTGATGCCAGATACATACTCTTGTTTGTATCTACTGCTCATTTTCATTATTTTATTATGGAGCACCTCATCAAAAAGTCCTTTAAATATCTAGATTGGTAATATTAATTGTATAGACTTTTGTTTACTCTTTCTGTTTTTTTGATCAAAAAATCAGCAGGATTCTTTGTTCTAAACCCATATATTTCTACATTTTCACATTTCTAGATGTTGTTTTATTTCCTCTTTTAATTGTTTCCAAACTTCCAATGTGAAGTCTTTGAACATATTCATTCCCACCCGCGCCCCCCCCCCCCCGATTCCCTAGTTAAATGGGTACTGCATTAGCTCAGGCAAGTACAACATGACAGGATGACATGCAAACTACAGTGTCCAACTGAACTCAGCATTGGGGTGAATGGTTAAAAGAAGGGGCTAGGTTCAGTCTCCTGATAAGTGGGATTCTCACAGGAAACGGAAGCAAACGCTTCACAGCATGTGCAAAATGTTTCTTCGTACACGCTTTGCACATAAAAAAATGTGAAGAAATGTATTTCATTTTCAATTATTTCGCTCCTTTGGGGAGAAAAGGGTCACAGACTACAGCAACCCTATCCCAATGTTTAGCTGTAGTAGTGCATACTCAGAAATCCCTGTTGAATTTTCCAAAATGATCAGTCGTGGTATTCTCATCATTGTCACTGAATATTACATTATTTTTAATTAATTGGAGAATAAACCACTAAATTAGCTCAATGAATACAAAAGGCAACAAGCCATCTACCGGAGGCTCTGAGAGGTTCGAGCACCATCTGTGGGAAGGAATTGTCAATATTTCAGGATTAAGCAGTGTTTTGACCCAAAACATTCACAGTCCCTTTACTCCCCCAGATGCTGCTCAATCCATTGAGTTCCTCCAGCACATTGGTTGTTGCTCCAGTTTCCAGCATCTGTATTCTCTTGTGGTAAAAGGCCACAAATACCTGAATTGAGAAAGCATCACATGGATCAAAGTGGTATGAAGGGAGCACAAGGAACATCTGCAAATTGTTACATCTTGAGGGCATTGGTAAGGTAGCCAGAGTAATGGCGGATGGAATTTAATCTTGAAATGTACGAGATGAGACACTTTGGGAGGTGTCATATACTGTTCAGCTAGCTCTTCTGTGACAAATGTACAACAAATTCAGAGTGAATCAAATTATAGCCACATTTTATTATTTACGTACAAGGGAAGCTACTCCAGACGTTATCATTTGGAAAATAGTTTCAATCTTATAGTTCAAACAAACCATTTTAATACTCTTTATGGAGAACAGTAATTAGGTTGTTCTATTCCATAATGGCATTCCTCTGTGATCTTCAAGCGTCTTTGGTTCTTGCTATTTGTTCTTCAATCCATCCATTTGTCTTTAGAGACTTCTTCTCCCCATGACAGCTGTGTCCTGATTTTCTCTGTTGCCGAAAGATACACCCCACTTTCATAAACACACAGCTTCCTATAAGCCTCCATTCAAACCAACAAACCAGTAAAGCACTCTGGGATACCACATGTTCTAGTTTGACAAATTACATTTTACAGAAGTTACAAATTCATAAGCACGTCAGGGTATCAGATATATTTCCACAGAGGACTAATAAGGACATGGCCCACATAGTGAATAGTAGGGCTCTGAGTTATATTGAGGAACAGAGGGACCTCAGTATACAAGTCAAAGGATTTCTGGTGGTGGGAGTGCTGGTTGTTAAGTATGTAAAAAAGGCAGGTAGGATACTTACTTCATTAACTAGGACTTGAACATTAGAGGAAGTAGTCTGTGATATAACTTCTAACCATTGTGTATAGTTTTGGTCAACACATGAAAGCAAAGATATGATAGAACAGGAGGCAATATAGACGAGATTCACCAAGATATTGCCTGGGATAGTAAAGAAATTTCAGTAAAGAAATTGAATCAGACAAGTGAAGTTTCTTTTTTAGGAGAGCAGGCTGAATGGGCTATCTGATAGGTGTGTACACATTATGAAAGGCAAAGGTTGGAGAAGTAGTTAGAAGCTTAATGACAAAAGAAAACTCTGGAGTTTAGACAGATTTCATCCACTGAGTGAAGAAGTTGGGCATAGTTCTTCCTGAGCCAATTCTAACATGAGCTTCATCTGACAATATGTCATCAAATATAAAATCTGGGAGGGAGGCTATGGTGAGAGTGATAATCCAGACAATTTTATAGCACTTTATACATGAAACTGCAGACCTGCCCACAGCCATACAGTCCTCCAGTGTTATACAGTGGCAGATATGTCCACACCAGTGCACTAACCCTGTCTTGCACAGCTGCAGACGTGCCCACACAAGTAATGTACCCCAGTATTATATAACGAATGACCTGTCCACACCAATACTGTACTCTAGTGTTGTACAGTGACAGACCAGTACTCATTAGAATGCACCCCAGAGTTATACAGGGACAGACCCATCCTCATCAATATTGTATCCCAGCGTTATACACTTACAGACCTAAATTTAGCAGTGCAGTTCACCAGTGGTAAAATTTCACGATGGACCTGGATCAAGGCATGGCTCTAAATCGGACCCTGGATCTGAGGCCATTTTGGGTAGGTTCCAACTGGGAAAATCCTATCTCGGGTCAGAAGCTACAGTATCAGCAATATTTCAGCCAGTCTCACATGCCCCTGCAGCTGCTATTTGTAAGTTAGGGTTCTTCTGCTAACTCTTGAGAATGGTTTGCAAACCTTGGTCCACGATATTGAGTTTGTCAAGCAGACAGCTGGGACAAACCTTATGAGACTGTGAAGCCATGAGAGGTCCTTAACAAGCTGCAAGAGGCTCTGGGGCTGAGTTTCCCAGCAGCAGGTACAATGTAAATGGCTGAAGTCTCAAACATCAACAGGGGTTTAGTGACAATGGTCAACAAGGCAGAAGGAATTATGTGACTCACTATTATTTCCTGAAACAAATGTACCTCCCATATATAATACAGACTATATATTTATTACACAGACTATTTAAGAAACATTAACCACATATTAAACATATAATAAAGAAAGTTAATCTGATTTTAGCTATCCCTTAACTACTACAGGAATTGATCCAGTCTCAGCCTGCTGGAAACTTTTTATTTGTTTCATCCATCCCTTCTCAGCCACCTAAAGTAATGTATTGTGGTGAGTATTTGGTCCATAATTACAGATGAGGAAGTTCTTTAACTCAACAACAGTTTTTATTGTGATACAGACCAAAGCAGACCGCGCCCATAACCTAGAGAGAGAACCCAACCAGTCTCATACAGATGGGGGAGGTGACCATCACACACCCCGGTTACAGTCAGGGTGACCCACAAATACACAAGCAAATAACTGTATAACCCAAGCTAAAATGTAACAATAAATGAACTGGAACTTCTCACCATCATCCCACAAAAGCATTTTAACACAAGAACAATAAACAGTACTGGTCATGAGAAATGCAGGGGTGGACTGTTGACCAGCCCCTCCCCCAGAGTGACACAGTATTGCTTTCTTGCCTAATTTTCAGTAGGATTAGAGGCTGGAAATATTCAAAGGATTCAAAGTACATTTATTATCAAAGTATACAATTCTGAGATTTATTTTCCCACAGACAGCCACAAAACAAAGAAAAATCATGGAATTTGTTTAAAGAAAGAAAATTAACTCCCCACGCACAAAAAAAGAGCAAAACCACCGGATATAAAATGAAAATCTAAAGGCGTCTTTCATTTCAGCTGTGAGTTCATGATCTGCAGCCTGCCGCAATTCAAAATCACCCAAACTAGTTACAAAAACTGGTCACGGCCTCTGAGATAGCAAAGTGCCAGATTGTCTGATCTGTAAAGAACAAGCTTCAACAGCAGCAGAACCACATCTAAAATAAAAAGAAGATGTTAAAGAAGTGAAAGGAATTACTCCATGACCCATCTTGAGGATGTCACTCTTGTTCGTGTTGTTTTCTGGTGCCAACTTCTTCTGGAAGAAATATTTTCTCCATTTCTCTTCCCACTGATGTTTCCTGACCTGCTAAACATTTCCAGTATTTTCTATTTATATTTCAGATTTTCAACACCTGCAGGTTTCATTTTGATCTCATTTAATTTAATTTTGGGTCATGGTGAAGTGATGAAAGATTGAAAATATAAAACTGAACACCTTTACAGTGAATGAAATTAATATATAATTTAAGTTCATGATATATTACCATAACATGAGATTTTCCAGCATTACGTAGAAAACACAAGACTAGAGTCATAGGAGAAGTACTCTGTTTATGAATAAAAGCTATTAGCTTGACAACTGTTTTTGTACAGTGAAAAATCTAAAAAAATACATAATTCTAAACACAAATCCCTAGAAATTTCACAGGTCTTGCTTAAGATCTCTTTAAAATATTATAGTATTCTGCAGCAACTATAAAATTAATGCTTGATTTCATCTGGATGATTTACTTCATTGTACATGAACCCTAAATTTACTCTTCAGGAATAATTAGGCTAGGTAACAAAAACCTTAGAATGTTTTAACAGGGCATAAGAAAAGCAGAATGGCAATATCTGTTGTGTGGGAGAACAGAGGTGTCCCTCAATCCCATTTTCCATTGGTATTCAAGTGTTGGAGTAAAAGTAGGCCAATAAGATGGTGGGCATCCGCTGTTTCGCCCCTTGCATTCACCTTTGAGTTCAGGTGTATGTATTCTATGCACATGAGGAGCTAATGTACTCCAAACCTGTGCCTTCAACTTTCAACCAAGCAAAGTAGAAGTCGCTACAGTTTGTCAGCACTGCAGCAACTGCTCTTTGATGCTGTTCTACATCTTCCTCAACAAGATGAAGAGGAAAATGTTTCCAAAATACTGTAGATAGAATGCCTTTCTGTGCTCAAAGCTAACATTGTCAGAGGGATAGGTGAGTAAAAATATTGTGAGGCAGATTAGAATCATAGAGTGATAGAGCACAGACCCAAGTCCTCCTACGCCATTTGTCTATGCTGACCAAAATACCATGTAAGCCAGACTCATTTGCCTGTCTTTAGGTCGTATCCCTTTATACATTTCCTACCCTTGTACATATCCAAATGTCTTTTAAGTTTTGTTTTTATTCTTGCCTCAACCGCTCTACCTGGTAGTTCATTCCATATATCCATTATTGTCTGTGTGAGGAAGTTGCCCTTAACGTTTATTTTAAATCTTTCCACTCTCACGTTAAATCTATACCCACTGGATTTTGGTTCTTGGAAATATAAAACTCAACACCTTTACATATACACATATACTGTATGTCCATGATATATTACCATAACATGAGATTTCCTAGCATTAAGTAGAAAGCATGAGACCAGTGTCATACGAAAAGAATTCTGCATATGAATTAAATCTATTAGCTTAATAACTGTATTTCCTAGAGTGGAAAACCTCAAAAAAATACAACTTCCTAAACACTAACCCATGGGCACCACAGTGGCATAGCTGTTAGCCAACAACTTAATGGCTCGGGGAGTCGGAGTTTGGAGTTCAATTTCAACATCAGTGGTACGGAGTCTGTACATCCTATCCTTTCCATGAAAGCAACACACATCAAAGTGAACGCAGCAGGCCAGGCAGCATCTCTAGGAAGAGGTACAGTCAACGTTTGAGGCCGAGACCCTTTGTCAGGACTAACTGAAGGAAGAGCTAGTAAGAGATTTGAAAGTGGGAGGGGGAGGGGGAGATCCAAAATGATAGGAGAAGACAGGAGGGGGAGGGATGGAGCCAAGAGCTGGACAGGTGATTGGCAAAAGGGATATGAGAGGATCATGGGACAGGAGGCCCAGGGAGAAAGAAAAGGGGGAGGGGGGGAAAAAGCCCAGAGGATGGGCAAGGGGTATAGTCAGAGGGACAGAGGGAGAAAAAGAAGAGAGGGAGAAAGAATGTGTGTATATAAATAAATAACAGATGGGTTACAAGGGGGAGGTGGGGCATTAGTGGAAGTTAGAGAAGTCAATGTTCATGCCATCAGGTTGGAGGCTACCCAGACGGAATATAAGGTGTTGTTCCTCCAACCTGAGCATTCACCAGCAACTTTGATGTTTGTTGTTTGAATTTCCAGCATCTGCAGAATTCCTCATGTTCACCTCTCCATGAAAGTCTGGGTTTCTCCGGTTACTCCCACTCTCCAAAGATGTACTAGTTAGTATGTTAGTTGGTCATTGTAAATTGTCCTGTAATTAGGTTAGGGTTAAATACGAGGGTTGTTGGGCAGTACACCCATTGATTCGGGAGTGTCTGTCCGCGTTGTACACTAAATAAGATAAATTTAAAAATCCCTAGACAATCTATTGATCCTGCTTCAGATCACTTTAAAATGTACTATTTTCCAGTGACTATACCCAGGCAGGATAGGAAAAGGGGGGGACAGTGGACGTTGTTTACTTGGATTTTCAGAAGGTCATAAGACTAAAAGATTGTAAAACATAGAAGCAGAGTTAGGCCATTTGGCTCATTGAGTCTGTTTCGCCATTCCATCATAGCTGATTTATTATCTCTCTCAATCCCATTCTTCCACCATCTCCCCATAACCTTTGATGCACTAACTAACCAAGAATATATCAAACTTTGCTTTAAATAAACTGAATAACCTTGCCTCCAATGATGTCTGTAGCAAGGAATTCCACAGATTTACCACCCTTTGGCTAAACAAGTTCCTCTTCATCTCTGTTCTAAATGGATGCTCTCCCATTCTGAGGCTGTCCTCAAGCCGCAGACTCACTCACCATAGGAAAAATCCTCTCCACATCCACTAAATGAAGAAGTAGAAGGGTGTATTAGTAAGTTTGCTGATGACACAAAGGTTGGAGGTGTTGTGGATAGTGTGGAGGGTTGTCAGAGGTTACAATGGGACATCGATAGTATGCAGAACTGGACTGAGAAGTGGCAGATGGACTTCAACCCAGATAAGTGTGAAGTACTTCATTTTGGTAGGTCAAATATGATGGCAGAATATAATATACTGTATGCCTAGAGCCGTCAAATGCTCCTCATAAGTTAACCTTTTTATTCCCGGAATTATTCTCATGAGTGTCCTCTGGACTCTCTCCAATGCTAACACATCTTTTCTTAGAGAAGTGGCCCAAAACAGCACACAATACTCCAAGTGCAGCTGACTAATGCTTTATAAAGCCTCAGATTTTTTTTTCTTTCTAATAAAATCAGTCATCAACAATTTAAATTTCCAGAGCTTTCATCAGTTTGGAGCAGGAAAAAAATCTGAGAATGAGAATTTATCTCTAATATTAATTAGGAAGTTCAGAAAGGATGGTGTGGAGATTGAAAGCACTAAGACTAGAAGAGAGAAATCAATTCAAGTCTCATTGACATTCAACCAAACATGAATACCAACGAGTAGAGTCAAACGAGACAGCGTTACTCCGGGGTACCAAGAGTCACATACAACATCAGTACACATAGCCTGTACAAGGCAGCTAGCACAAAAAGGTATCAGTAAGTTACAGCCACAAGATAAAAAAAAAGTCCTGACTCGAGCCATCAATGCAGAAACCTGCAGTCGACCACAATAGAGCTTTTCTTCTGCCGAGCCAGCACTGGGGGATAGCACTGCCTCCAGCTTGGAAGCTGTGCCACACTGCCCCTGGTGGAGCACACCAGCTCCGATGCCTCTCACCTGGTAGCTTCGCTTGAATTACTGAAGAATTCACGTGCTCAAGAATAATTGAGGGCAATGCCTTGTACAAAGCGCTCAGTGGTATTTTTGCACTAAATATATATACACAAGCAAAATGTTTCTGGTTCATTTATCAATATAAGATTGGGTGTTATAAGGTGGTTAAAGTTCTGAGAATAGGTCACTGACCCAACACATTGACTAGTATCTCTTTCTACAAAAAAACTGGCTAAGTACTGAAGACTCGTGTAATTCAACTGGCTGGAGTGTTTACTGAAATCTTCAACCTCTCACTTCAGCAATCTGAGCCACTGACCAGCTTCAAGCAGGCTTCAATCATACCAGTGCCCAAGAGGAATGTTGTAACCTGTCGCAATGACCATCATCCGGTAGCACTTACATCCACTGTAATGAAATGCAAAGTTGGTCATAAAGCATATCAATTCCTGCCTGAGAAGTGACTTGTATCCAGTTCAATTTGCCTACCATCACAACAATTCAACAGCAGATGCCATTTCTTTGGATCTTCATTCAGCTCTGAAACATCAGGATAATGAAGGTACATTCGCCAGGACATTCTTCATTCATTACAGCTCAGCATTCAAAGTTCAAAGTAAATCTATTATCAAAGTACATACTGTATATGTCACCATATATAACCATGAGATTCATTTACTTGTGGACACTCACAGTAAACAGAAAGAAACACGGTAGAATCAATGAAAGAACTCACCCAATTGGATGGACAAACAAACAGTGTGCAAAAGGCAATAAACTGTTCAAATTCAAAAAGAAAATTATAATAAATAAATAAGCAATAAATATTGAAAACGTAAGATGAAAAATCCTTGAAAGTGAGTCCATAGGTTGTGGGAACAGATCAGTGAGGTGAGTAAACACTATCATCCCCTCAAAAATAATCACGAAGCTCCAAGACCTAGGTGTCGATATCTCCATGCACAATTGGATCCTGTTGCCTTTGCGATCCAAAGGTGCTTTGGAAGTTAAGAATGAGGCATAAATCTTGTTGCTTACAATGATTTTATTACATGTTACAGGAACAAACTAGAGAAGGGAAAACCATGGGGAAGGACAAAGAGAAAAGAGCAGGGGAATCAGCAGGAAAAAGAGCCCAAAGAAAGAGCAGGGGAAAGAGAAAGACAAAGGTTGTGTACCTTCTTATATAAGACCTAGTATACAATACCAACAGATAACAGTTAACTAGTCAAATAGACTGATTCAAGTAATTTGATGCCAATTGCTGAAACTAAGAAGCTTCTAGAAAAATACAGAAGCAACCTGTAACTACTGAAAAAGTCACTGAACTATTACATGTATATAGGTGATTATATAAAAATACAAATAGGATAATAAAGTTAAACTACAAAAAAGTAACAATACTGTAGCCCAATTCTACATCTTGTATTTAGATGATAGAGAGAGTTCGGGGGGGTCAAGCTGTAAACTATATACTCTATGTACCAGACCATGTAAGAGAGGCAGCTTGTCTTGCTTAAAGGGTACTGGTGAGCCAGATGGGTTTGATAAGAATCAGGTCATTTCACAGTCACCATTACTGATATCATCCTTATGGTTTAATTCCAAAATTATCTGAATAATTGAATTTCAGTTCCCCAGTGGACATGGAGGGATTTGAACTCATTTCCAATTCATTACTTTGAGCTCCATGGATAGCTATTTTAATGATATAGCCACTATATTCTCCCTAGTACTATAATACTGCATTAGAAAAAAACATAGATTATAAACTGGAACTCCATTGCAATGCTTTAGAAGAATTGTCAAAATCAGAGTCAAATTATTGGCATCTGTATATGTGTACACAGGTGCACTGGAAATTTTACTTAATGCAGTATCACAGGCACATAGCATCAGATCAGCTGCATTTACAAAAATAATATAAAACAGACATTAATTATACATAATTATACAATAAAGAATACAATTAGAACAGAAAAAAAGATCCATTTTAGTGCAAAGTGACCAAAATATAATCTCAGTGATGTCATCTTACAGATACACTTTTGACTGTCTGCACTCTCATATAGATGTCAAACGTTTCAATTTTCAAAGAAAACTTTGAAGTAAAATAAGTATAACACAATTAAAATTTATCTATTTGTCTGCACTACCAACCGTAATTACTACTCTTTCATACCTGAATACACAACAAAGTACTTTGTTGGCAATGGGACATACAGGAGTCAAGGAAAGTGCTATAAGATGCCAACTTTTTTCTTTTAAATCGCTGGGAAGAGTGAGGAAAATCGAGCTATTACAAATACTGTATCTCATCTCTTACGTTCCTCTGGAAGTGGCATGAAAAATATAGTACAAATCTCAATGAATTTTTATGTAATTCACCATATTTGAAGTCTGAAATATAACCACTAGAAGTAGTTCCAGGTTAACTGTAATGACTTATCTGGAGATCTGATAATATTTCATCTAAATCATTCAGTTTTTCCAAAGGTAGATGCACTGCAGACAGTCAGCTGTGGTCTTCCTCATGGTGTCTTTCAAAACAAATTTATAGGTTGGAATGGAATGGGTGCTTCAGAACCTTCTTGTAAATGCCTGAGATATTTTAGAAATTCTATGACTTAATTTCATGTAAGCCCTTGATGACTGAATTTTGTTCGGAAGAGGACTGACAAGTTTCAGGGCAAATACAGAAATGCTGGAAGAATTCAAATCATAAAGCTGCATCTGTAGAAAGAGAAACCACTCAATGTTTAGGGTCTGAGTCCCTTCCTCAGAACTGAGGGAGAGGAGAGGGTTTACAGTTTGGAAACAGAAATGAGGAGAGGAATATGGTATGAGACAAAAGACTGTGTGGAGATAGATTGAGACAGATCAGCTCATGAGGAACAATGGACAATGTGCTGGAGCATGTCAGCAGATCAGACAGCATTTGTGGAGGGAAATGGACAAAGGATGTTGATATGCATTTAATATTTGAGTAATATTTTAAATGCACAGTATTCTTTGATTAAGCATTGTCTGTTTATTTACATAATTCATTACAGGTTACATGCAAGAAGGACATGAAAAGCATACGCCACCATGTCATATGTGTGTGCCTCACTAAAGTGGAAATAAAGTAGGCACGTTCATCCCAGCTTCTCTGTTTTTCTTTTGATTAGTTTATGGAGTTACAAAACATAGCAGACATTTTGGGCCCTGTTGAGGGGTCTTGACAGAAACATTGACTGTACATTTCCCTTCATGGATGCTGCTTGACCCACTGAGTTCTTCCACCACCTTATGTGCTTCTATAGATCCCAGAACATTCAGTCTTTTGTGTCCCAGGTGATAACAAGCATGAGTACTGACTGTTAGCAAAGCGTTCAAAAGAACTGGGGTGAAAGGGATAAACATGTTCAAAATCTCAAGCCTAGGTATTTGCTGAGATTGAGGTAAGAGAATGGATCATTGAACGCAATCATTCTGACATTTGATTATGGGATATTTTGACTCTCCTTGTGACCCCCTCTTCTTGTCTCAGTAGAATGTTTATCTGATGGATACAACATAAGTTTTCAAACAGAGGACAACTTTCTTCAACATTGATATTCAAGGAACTTCACCATGCATAGAAAATCACAGTCTGGTGGTTATTTTGGCCAATGGACAGAATAAGATGCATTTGTTTGAAAGTCTGCATTTAACACACAACTTGTTCAAGTCACTGATGAACTTCACTGGAGATATTAAACCAAAATCTGCCAGTTTAGTACTTCTGATTAGATGTAATTCCTATGGAATGGTGCATTGGGTGTCTTCACTTAAGATTACAAACACTCTAATATCACACCTGCTAATAATCAGCTAGCTACATCTAATATATAAATTTTAGGTAGCTGACAACTTGTTACAAAATGCTATGCTGCTGTCTCACATCACATAGCACCTGTAAGTGGCAGATTTTACAACTAAGGATCAGTTGCAGATGTGTCCATGGATCATTTGTATCAATAAGTGAATGTGTTGAAAAATGTATGGTGGCAGAACAAAAAGGAAAATTACTTCGTTTAAAAGAGCTCATGCAGGTCAGCAGAATGTGTGGCTTCAATTTCTCCCACTTCTGCTGGGAGAAAGCCTCGGCTGCCCTGAGATAAATATTCCATTAACACACACGCTGTGAAGATAGAATGTGGTGTTAAGGGAGGTGAACGCCTACCAAAAAAAGGTTATAAGATGGCAATGCAATTTCACCTGCCTCAGATGTGATAGTTCCTTGTCTTCTGTGCCAGTGAAGTGAATAATTTTTCAAACTAACAAGCACAGAAATAGCATTAGTGTATTGAAAAAGAACAGAGGTGTGAGCGTGAAGGATTGTATGGTATTGGGGATAACTTGAGACAGATCAATTTAACTCTCTTCAACCAATGTCACGTCTGCCTGATTTTCTTTCATAAACTCAGCTTGACAAGAACATCAGGATTTTTAAAGTTTTGGGGTTATAGGGGCATATGTTCAGGAGCCAGATCTTTATGCTCGTAGTAAGTTCTTTTTGTCATTGACTTGTACTGAATGTGTAAGGTGTTAAAGACCTCTGAGGTGGACAAGTTTGGTCTTTTAACTGCAACACCAGTTTATTTTACATATAGAACAAAATGCTAATGTAGTAAGATGAGGCTTGGAACAGGAACAGGTGTCCAGAGATTAATTAATTAGCTGATCTTCACTGAAAATGTATTGGCAATCATTAAAGAGGCTCCATGTCTGTGACTAGTTCTTCAACAAACTTCTCCCTGAAAGAAATACTCATTGTTTGCAAGTTGATATGACATTGAAGGTGATTTCAAGTGTTTTTTAAAGAATACTACTGCTCAAGTTTTTTTCACAGATGAACCAGTGAAGAATACCTTTAAAATGCAGTGTGAGACATTTTGGGACACCTTGTCAACATTTTACCCACATTCAATGAACAAAGGATAAATATAGCTCCATTGTTTTAAATCACCTAATCCTGTAAATGCTATAGGTATGCGGTGTCAACTTTTATTGACCAAGGCGACAAACACATATGCTGTTTTTGACCTTATCTTGGACAAGTGGGGAGGTTTTGAATGTTGCACTGGCAGGGAGAGAAGCACCCCCCAAAAACAAGTTGTGGTTTTTCTGCCAGCATTTTACCATACATTGCCATGCATTGAAATATCAGTCTGGGTATCCTTTTGGCTAAAGAACAAAATAAGATGCATTAGTTTGAACATTTCCAAACAGCTCATAACTTATCCTAAACACGAGGAATTGTGCAGATGCTGGAAATTCAAGCAACACACATCAAAGTTGCTGGTGAATGCAGCAGGCTCTGTCTGCCAGAGAAAGCAGGATCTCCCAGTGGCCACACATTTTAATTTCACGTCCCATTCCCATTCTGATATGTCTATCCACGGCCTCCTCTACTGTAAAAATCTCCCTCCTGGCACTTACCCTTGTAAGCAGAACAAGTGCTACACATGCCCTTACACTTCCTCCCTTACCACCATTCAGGGCCCCAGACAGTCCTTCCAAGTGAGGCGACACTTCACCTGTGAGTCGGCTGGGTTGATATACTGCGTCCGGTGCTCCCGATGTGGCCTTCTATATATTGGCAAGACCCGATGCAGACTGGGAGATAGTTTCGCTGAACACCTACGCTCTTGGCCGCCAGAGAAAGCAGGATCTCCCAGTGGCCACACATTTTAATTCCACGTCCCATTCCCATTCTGCTATGTCTATCCACGACCTCCTCTACTGTAAAGATGAAGCCACACTCAGGTTGGAGGAACAACACCTTATATTCCGTCTGGGTAGCCTCCAACCTGATGGCATGAACATTGACTTCTCAAACTTCCGCTAATGCCCCACCTCCCCCTTGTACACCGTTATTTATTTATATACACACATTCTTTCTCTCTCTCTCTCTCCTTTTTCTCGCTCTGTCCCTCTCACTATACCCCTTACCCATCCTCTGGGTTTCCCCCCTCCCCCTTTTCTTTCTTCCCGGACCTCCTGTCCCATGATCCTCTCGTATCCCCTTTTGCCAATCACCTGTCCAGCTCTTGGCTCCATCCTTCCCCTCCTGTCTTCTCCTATCATTTTGAATCTCCCCCTCCCCCTCCCACTTTCAAATCTCTTACTAGCTCTTCTTTCAGTTAGTCCTGACGAAGGGTCTCGGCCCAAAACGTCGACTGTACCTCTTCCTAGAGATGCTGCGTTCACCAACAACTTCGATGTGTGTTGCATAACTTATCCTAGTCACTGACGAACTTCACTGGAGGCGTTAAATCAAAATCTGCCAGTCAGCAGTTACTGTAAATTTTGAATTTAACTCCCATGGAATTGTGAGGTGGGTATCTTCACCTAAGGTGCAGATACAAGAAACTGCACATATTGGAATCTGGGACAAACACCAAACTGCAGGAGTAACACAATGGATTATCTGTGGAGGAAATGAATAGGCTTCAAGTGTCTTTATCTGGACTGTCCTTGATCCAAAAAGTCAACTGTCCATTTCCCACCACAAATGTTGCCTGATCTGCTGAATTAGCAGTGACATAGCTCCCCAAACTGTAGAACAGTAGATCCCCTGTCCCCCAGGTGCTACATAGGCCACCCTATCCGGTGGTCTCCTAATTCTCTGAGACTTCCGTACCTCCTCACCTAACCCTTCAGGCTCAGACGTTACTGGGGACACTTCAAGTCTGCTTGTCCAATCCTCTCTTGATCTATCACTCATGCCCCCCTGCAACTTGGAGCTCCCTGTCCTGTGTCCAGGCCCCGCTTCCTCTCCTTCAGGGTCCAGCGGGTAACCCAGGCTGCCCACAGACAGCACCCCTACCTGACTCAGTGGGAGAAGGGCCAGGAGTCTCTTCCTCAATCAAGGGGAAGTTAGTGAAAAGCAGCATGTACCGCACATCCAGCTCATCATCCTCCGAATCAGTACTCCTCTGCTTTTCCTCGGCCTTCCTGGTGATGGCAAATTGACACATGGCCTTCACCCCAGGGGCAAAAATGCTCTTCCACTCCTCGTCCATGTCCAGCCCCTCATGCATCCATCGTGACAGAACATCGGCATCACTGTTCCAGCTCCCCGGCCAGTACTTCAGGCTGAAATCATAGGTGTACACCGCTGCCAACCACCAATGGCCCGCAGCATCCATTTTCACTGATGTCAGGTTATGAATTAGGGAGTTGTTGTCTGTCCTCACCCCAAACTTGGCCCTGTAGAGACAGTCAATCAGCTCATCCACTACAGTCCATTTCAACGCCAAGAATTCCAGCTTGTGCGTGGGATAATTTCTCTCGGAGGGCGACAAACTTTGGTTGACAAACACCACAGGTCTCAACCCGGTGCCCTGATCCTGATACAGGATGCCCCCTAAACCTTCTCGGCTGTCATCTGTGTGCAGTACACATGGCAATCAGGGGTCTGCAAAAACCAGCACCAGCACCTGGGTCAGCAACTCCTTCAGCGACTGAAAAACCTCCTCTCCTTTTACATTCTACCTCTGTCCAAGGGGCTCTGATGGGTTTAAATGTTCTCCACCCTCCGGTCCTTTCTTCCCCCTCCCTTTCTTCCCGAAGTGTCTCACTTTGGCGTAACCCTTCACGAATCTCTGATAATAACCATAGAACCCCAGGAATGAGTGCAGAATGCTCATAGTATGGGGCCTTTGCCAGACCTGGCACTTGCCTTGGGAAAGTTTTAACCCGTCACCTTCCGGGCGGCCGTGCACCTGCAGTAGCCTCACTTCATGTTCTTCCAAGGTGGATCCGAATACTATGAGATCATCCAAATACACCAACGCCTCAGGCAAGTTCATATCCCCCACCGTCTTCTCCATGACCCGCTGGAAGGTTGCAGGGGTTCCTGATAAGCCCTAGGGCATCCTTTCAAACTGGAAGAATCCCAGGGGACATATAAATGCCGTCTTCTCTTTGTCGGCCTCACTCATGGGGATCTGGTAATATCCAGCATACTGAACCGCTTCGCACCACTCAGACAGAACAGCGCGTCTTCGACCCTCGGGACTGCATACGGGTCAGGGATGGTGCACCTGTTCAGCGTCCTATAGTCCACATACATGCATACCTTCCCATTCTTCTTCTGGGCCACTACTACTGGGGACGCATAGGGGCTTCGGGACTCAGCAATGATCCCAGTTTCCTTCAACTCACACAAATGCTGCCGCATGTCTACCACGTCTACGGGGGCCAGTCGCCACGACCTCACTCTAAACGGAGTGCCTCAGCAATCAACTTTTCCCCCTCATGGTATTCCGGAGCGTCCACTAAGAAGGCTTCGCCCTCAGACACTCTGAGAAATTTTAGATTCCCCATCACTCTTTCTTCGACTGGGTGAGCCACACAGTTCCTCGTTTAAATTGGGTACCCGGCCCAGCGCTGCCACACACGTCCTCAAAAGCAGCTTGAAACACTGGGTGCACGGACAACGTCCCCAAACCGCTCTCACCGGCTTTCTTCTGGCAGGCCCCCATGAGCCTCCTCACGAGTGGGGTGTTGGTCCTCTCCAGAATCGAAGCACCACCTGTCTCAACAGAGTCCAGACCAACCAGCACTAACGATTCAAGAACCTCAGACACCCACACATCGGCTTTCGAGGACTCCAGTTTCACTGACCAATAGCCATCGTCGGGATAATCACCAGCACTAATACCCCAAATCACCAGTGCACTGAATAGCATCAAGGGTAACTGCTTCAGATACCAATTGAAAAGCGAACTGTACAGTAGCTTGACCTGCGACCCGTTGTCGGGTATGGCTTTAGCATAGATTCCGTCTATCCATAACGACACACTGGAGCGTGGTCCCACTAAGCCTTTAGGAATAGGGTCCTTTTCTTTTGGGAGTTCCTTGGTACATTGCTGGGAACCTGTTCCCCGAGAGACACCAGGCTGTTCCCTCACTGGGTCTCCTCTAAGTTTCCCAACACCTCTCTCTGCTTAGATACCCATGGGCTCGCTCTCCAAGTGACCTCCTGCTGCTCACGTTCCCGCTGGAAGTGTCCCTCTTCCCCACAGCGAAAGCTCACACTACCGGCCCCTCTTCTCACGGAACCCCAGCTGCCCGCAGCCCTCTGTGTACTCCGTCCCCTTAATGGTGGCCCTCTCTACCAGTCCTATCATATGGAAGGTCCACACCCGCTGTTAACACCCGGGACATCTCAGTTCTCAGCTCTGCCTCTTCCCCAGAACTCAATTCCAGCAGCTGCTTGTCAGGCCATGGCCCTGCCTCTCCTGGGGCACCGAAAGATGCTGGCCGACCCACCACCTTTACGTCAACCCTAGTCTGAACTGGAACAAGGTCTGAGCCCGCCATTTTATCAAATATTAACGCTACAATTTTAACTTTGTCACCAGCTGTAACCATACTCAAAAATCGAATTAACACTTCATCTGAGGTACAATTCGGGGGTATGAATATCCACCCCACTCAACACGCACAGATTACTAACAGCAATCCCACAGAGGCACACCAGCACTGATTTAAACAGGGTGATCACACAGCATCCAACAGAATCAATCCCAGGACATAGCCCCCACATTGTAACACTCGCTTCACCTAGCGGCTTAATCTAGGGAGTGGTAACCCCCTTGCCCGGCCAAACTTAATAAATCTCATTTGGGTGGATGCTGTGCGATGTGTACCCTGTGCCAAATCAGTACCCAGAAATAACAGACAGTACGCAATATGTGGTTAAACGATTAAAATTTATAACTCTTACTTTGACTATGTGGTTAGTAGAGAAGCAAAATATAATAGAAAAAGGCGTCAATAATTTTATTGAACAGTCTGTGCACAAGTCGTTGGAGCTCACTCAGCAAGATCTTCTATCCACCATTCGATCCCCTCCGTGCGTCACTGACCCCCGGACTCCTACCCAGAGTCCATCCGGTCGGGCCGCCCACCGACTCGCTCAAGTCGCATCCCCTCCCTTCATTCCCCTCGTGCCTTCTGGCAAAAGCCCGGTGAAACCAACAGCTTTCAGACGCACAAGAAAGAATAACATTTCTCCCATTGGATAGTCATCTGTTGTCTCTAGTGATAACCCAAACATTGCTGCTACAGAGAAACCATTACCTCATCAGTTAACATTACAGAGAAGCCATTACACAACATAGAACAGTACCATACAGGAAAAGGTCCTTTGACCTACCACAGTGCCAATCTAATCTGCCAACACACGGCCTCTATCCCTCCATTCCCTGGCTGTTGGGATGTCTGTTTAAATATCTCTTACTATCATATCTAATTCCACTACCAAATGTAACAGCATGAGCCAGGCACCTACTACTCTTCGTGCAAGAAAGGTCAATTCATAAACCTCTTTTGAATTTTTTCCTTCCCCTTAAACCTTTACGTCTAGTACTTGACAAATTGTTTTAAGGCAACTGAAGATAACAGAAAGTTAGGATGGATGTGTAGAGATGAGGGAGTGTGTAGGGCTCCATTTGAAATATGGCAATTAGGGGCTGTACTGGAATGATCAGAAGAGAGGGCTGATGATGCAGATCACTAGCGATTATTGGAGATTAATTGCCTTTGAATTATTGCTTTCGATGAATGTAGCAATAGGTCTTCACTAGATGCCATCACATTGACTCTTCACACAACCATGTAATATCTGGACAGCAACGATACATATATCAGGATGCCCTTTATTGATTACAGTTCAGCATTTAATACTATTATCCCTCCAATCAGTAATCTCCAAGACCTCGGCTTCAGTACCCGCTTGGGCAATCGGGTCCTGAATTTCTTCTCTTGCAGACCTCATTCAGTGTGGATTGACAAAAACATCTCCACAATCTCCATCAGCATAGGAGCAGCATAGGGGTGTGTACTTAGCCCCCTGCTCTACTCACTTTACACCTATGACTGTATGGCTAAGTACAGCTCCAACACCATATACAAGTGTGCTGATGACACCACTGCAGTGGGCTGTATCAAAAGGAGTGATGACTCAGCATACAGGAGGGAGGTTGGAAACTTGCCTGAGTGCCGTAATAACAACAACCTCTCACTCAATGTCAATAAGACAAAGGAACTGATTGTAGACTTCAGGAGAGGGAAACCAGAGTTCCCTGAGCCAGAAATCATCAGAGGATCAGAGGTGGTGAGGATCAGTAACCTTGAATTCCTGAGTGTCACTATCTCAGATGACCTGTCCTGAACTCATCATATAAACATAGTTGAAAAGGAAGCATAACAGTGCCTCCACTTCCTCAGGTGTCTATGGAGATTCGGCATATCATCAAAAACGTCAGCAAAGTTCTATAGATGTTTGCTGGGAAGTGTATTAACTAGTTGCAGTACAGCTTCGTATGGGAACACCTATGCCTTTGAGTGGAAAATCCTAAAAAAGGTATTGTATTCAACCCAGTACATCACAGGTCATACGCTCCCAATCATTGAGCACTTCTACATGAAACATTGCCGTAGAAAAGCAGTATCCAGCATCAAAGATCCTCACCACCCAGGCCAGGCTGCTTTCTCGCTGCTGCCATCAGGTAGAAGGTACAGGTGCTTCACTAGGTTCAAGAACAGTTACTACTCCTCAATTATCAGGCTATTGAACAAAAGGGGGTAAATACACTCATCCTACTTCTGGTGTTCCCACACCACCTCACTAAGGACTCTTTACCATAATATTTTATACTCATTATTTGTTGCTGTTTATTTATATTTGCATTTGCACAGTTTGTTGTATTTCATCCTGCTTACAGTTGCTGTTCTATAAATTTGCTAAGTATGCCTGCAGGAAAAAGAATCACTGGGTCGTTTGTGGTGACATGTGCAGTGTATACTCTGATAAGAAATTTTACTTTGAACTTTGAACGTAGATTTTCTCAGATGATGTGTCATCATTACCATTGAGCTGAATGTGCATAGGGTCACCAATGAGAAATTAAATACATGAATTGGAATGCTCTGTATTTTTTTTTGCAAGTGTCCTTCGTCCATATGACAGAAGTCTTTCACAAGTGACACCAAGTCCACATGAATCAGTCTCATAGATAACAAGCCCAGATGGGTTCGTCTTGGACCTGCTCTCTCATACCATCTCCCTAGTCTTAACAGTCATGCATTTTAATTGTACTGGTTATCTCCAGAGCTCTGAAGAGGTTGGTGGTGAGAGGGATGGAGGGCCATCTCTTGCTCTCTGCCTCCATCTGGTGTTCCTTGTCCTCTTTTTGAGCAAGGAGGGCTTGAGGTCCGTGACTGAGAGTAAGAGCATAATTGAGCAGATGAATAATGGACCTCCATGAAGGCAGCATGGGGGGATTGGTGTGTCTTGGTATGAATGTGAGGCTGTCAGTGGTGCTCTATAGATAGAGCAGTGTGGAATTGTGGAGACAGAGATGGATGACGTGTCTGCAAGGTCAATTAATATGAGAAATTTTGTGCCGTACTAGAGCTGAATGTGCATGTGAAGATGAAAGATAAATTTGTCAATTGTGCTCACTGTTCAGATACAAAGAACTGTTAACTCATTTGCAAATGGGCCCAGATCCGGACACCAATTATTTATTCTATTGTAAATTCTGACCATCCTTCTTTGTTGCAGCAGTAAAATTATTCTATCCATTATATGATATCCCTATTGGCGCAGACATCCCCTGGCATAATGCTCTGTGTCGATTCAGAGATGACTCATGGTATAGTATTGCTCTGAAAGAACACATCATCTATATAGGCTGAATGTCCTACCGTGCCATGAGGAAATAAGAAAATATGGAAAATAGACTCCTTGAGCTTTGGGACAGCCTCAATTTTCTGTTGCAGAACTGCACTTACTAGCTGTGCTACTTAATAACGAACTGTCAAATTCTGTCCGTATTGGAATAATTAATGAACCAATTATTTGGAATCAAATGACCTTGTCTGGTGTCTCAGGGCTGGGTGTGCCTGTCCCACATCACTCCCATCCTCTGGCACTCCTACTCTAGCACTCCAAACTCGCTATTCCCAATGTCCTTTACTCCCACCAGATTTATAAACTCGCTCACCACTCCATGCCTAACGCAGAATATCTGGAACTTCCATAGTACTGTCCTGCTCTCCTTCATTCCCCATTCCATGCCTAATGCAGAATATCTGGAACTTCCATAGTGCCGTCCTGCTCTCCTTCATTCCCCATTCTCATTTCCCTCTCTCACCTTATCTCCTTATCTGCCTATCACCTCCCTCTGGCACTCATCCCTTTTTTCTTTCTTCTAAGGCCTTCTATCTGCTCGTATCGGATTTTCCCTTCTCCAGCCCTGCATCTCTTTCACCAATTAACTTCCCAGCTCTTTACTTCACCCCTCCCCCCTCCCACTTTCACCTATCATCTTGTGGTTCTTCCTCCCCTCCTCCCACTTTATTTTTTCCCAGTCTGATGAAGGGTCTCGGCCCGAAACGTTGATTGTACTCTTTTCCATAGATGCTGCCTGGCCTGCTGAGTTCCTCCAGCATTTTGTATGTGTTGTTTGAATTTCTAGTACCTGCAGATTTTCTCCTGTCTGTGAGCAGAATATAGAGTTACAGCTACAAAGATAGTTCAGTGCTGATAACCATATGAAAGGCAAGGACTGTAATAAAGCAGAGCAGAAGATCATGAATTCATCTTTCAACTCGGAGAAATCCATCCAGTGTCTGATAACAATGGTTTGGAAGCTGTCCTCGAAACTACTGGTACCTGCTTTCAACTTTTGTAACTTCTTTCCGATGTGAAAGGTAAGAAGAGAGAATGACAATAATTACCCCATTAAAGGAAAGCTTTGGAGGGGGTGAAGAAGAGGTTTACCATTATGTCATCTGCATTACAGGACATGTACTATATAGTGAAAGATTGGACAAACTTGGTTTGTATTCTCTGGAGAAGCAGAGACTGAGGGGAAATCTGATAGAGGTTTGCAAGTTTATGAGAGGCATAGATAGAGTAGACAGACACCATCTTATTCCCTAGAGATGGTATGTCTAATACCAGAGGGCATGCATTTAAGGTGAGAGGGGGTAATTTCAAAAGAAATGTGAGGGACATTTTTTTTACAAAGAGAGCAGTGGGTGCCTGGAATGCACTGCCTGGGGTGTTGGTAAAGGCAGATACAGTGCCTATAAAAAGTATGCACCGCCCCCCCAAGCCAAAAGTTTTCATGTATTATTGTTTTACACTATTGAATCACAGTGGACATAATTTGGCTTTTATTGACAGTGATCAACAGAAAAAAGACTCTTTTGTGTCAAAGTGAAAACAGATTTCTAGAAAGTGATCTAAATTAATTATAAATATAAAATACAAAATACTTGATTGTGTAAGTATTTACCCCCTTTAATATGACACAACAAATCATTACTGGTGAAGCCAATTGGTTTTAGAAGTCGCATAATTAGTTAAATGGAGATTTGTTTTTGGAGACCTGTGTGCAGTCAATTGACTGAGGTGAAAATACTTCTCTGTCTGGAAAGTCCAACTGCTGTTGAGTCAGTATCCTGGCAAAAACCACACCATGAAGACAAAAGAACACTCAAGCAACTCCACAAAAAGGTTATTGAAAAGCACAAGTCAGGAGATGGAAACAAGAAAATTTCCAAGTCACTGAATATCCCTTGGAGTACAGTTAGGTCAGTCATCAAGAAGTGGAAAGAATATGACAAGCTTCAGTGGCTGAGAAGGGAGAGACAGTACATGTAACAACTGTTGCCCGGGTGCTTCACCAGTCACAGGTTCATTGGAGAATGGCAAATAGAAAGACACTGTTGGAAAAAAAAATCATCAAAAACATAGAATCCCTACCGTGAAGCGTGGTAGTGGCTGCATCATGCTGTGGGGGTGTTTCACTGCAGCAGGCCCTGGAATGCTTGTGAGGGTATAGGGGTAAAATGAATGCAGTAAAATACAGGGAAATCCTGAAGGGAAAACTGATGCAGTCTACAAGAGAACTGCAACTTGGGAGAAGAATTTTTTTTCCACAAGACAGTAAACGCAAGCATAAAGCCAAAGCTACACAGCATTGGCTTAAAAACAACAAAGCTAATGTCCTGGAGCAGCCAAGTTAGAGTTCAGACCTCAACCCCAATTGAGAATTTGTGGCTGTTCTCTCACAATCCCCATGCAATCTGACAGAGCTTGAGCAGTTTTGTAAAGAAGAATAGGGAAAAATTGTAGTGTCCAGATGTGCAAAGCTGTTAGAGGCCTATCCACACAGACTCAAGGCTGTAATTGTTGCCACAGGTGCATCTACTAAATACCGACTTGAAGGAGATGACTATTTATGCAATCAATTATTTTGTATTTTATATTTGTAATTAATTTATATCACTTTGTAGAGATCTGTTTCAACTTTGACATGAGAGAGAATTTTCCTGTTGATCAATGTCGGGAAAAAAGCCAAATTAAATCCACTGTGATTCTATATTGTTAAACAATAAATCATGAAGTCTTAGTCATAGTCGTAGTCATACTTTATTGATCTTGGGGGAAATTGGTTTTCGTTACAGTTGCACCATAAGTAATAAATAGTAATAACACCATAAATAATTACATAGTAGTATGTAAATTATGCCAGGAAATAAGTCCAGGACCAGCCTATTGGCTCAGGGTGTCTGACCCTCCAAGGGAAGAGTTGTAAAGTTTGATGGCCACAGGCAGGAATGACTTCCTATGACGCTCTGTGTTGCATCTCGGTGGAATGAGTCTCTGGCTGAATGTACTCCTGTGCCTAACCAGTACATTATGTAGTGGATGGGAGACATTGTCCAAGATGGCATGCAACTTGGACAGCATCCTTTTTTCAGACACCACCGTCAGAGAGTCCGGAGTGGGGGGGGGCAATATTTTGCACTGTATATTAGGAATTTTTAAGAGACATTTAGATGAGCACATGAATGTGAGGAAAATAGAACACTATAGATATTGTGTAGACAGAAGAGATTAATTGGCCATTTAATTACTAATTTAATTGGTTCGGCATGACATTGTTGGCCGTAGGACCTGTTCCTGTGCTGTACTAGTCAATGTTGTATATTCTACTATCAATGACAGGGGCAGGAGAGGTCCTTGGTTATATTAGCTTTTGTCACTAGGCAGTGGGAAGTATAGACAGAGCTAACGGAGTGTTTCCTTACAAACTGCATGTTCATTGTCATGTTGTATCTGCTGGGATTTGAGATAACTGAATTTTAATTCTACAAAGTCCCATAAATTCATGCAATAAATTTATTAGAAACATGCCTTGAGTAAAAACACATTTGCACAAGAGACAACAGGAGAATGGTTCCTTCTGATCACATATTAACTTCAGTGAGAGTGCAGCAGGTCAATGAAATGGAACAAAGCACCTGTGGAGAAAATAACAGTGCCAATGTTTCAGGCCAATAGCCTTTTACTATGCTGGCTGACCTGCTGAATGTTTTTGGCATTTTCTGTTTTTGTTTCAGATTTTAAGCATCTGCTGCCTTTTTTTACTTCAAGTGAAATTACAGCACATCGATTTAATTATTTAATTGTACAGATTTTAATAGAAAATAAGAATTACAATTTTAGATAATGGAATTAAAGATCATGTTTTAGGTGTGATGAACCTTACAAAATTGTATCAAAGTAATAGCTACTATTCAAATAAGGAAGCAGAACACAGGTAACAACTCAAATTAAAATATATTTTTAGATCAAAACTTTGCTAATCAGTGAATATCATGAATTATTACCCTAATAATTTATTCATTTGACTACAGTGCTTCTATAAGTTATATAATTCTAAGCCTGAAATAAAAATGACTTTTCCTATATGTAAGATGGCACTATTGGGAAATAGAGGTTATTTACTACATACAACTAAATTTTTCTTATAACAGAAGGGAAATAACATAATGCCTAATGTACCGGCAACTTTACAGGATTTTTAATTCCATTCAGGCATTGCATCAGACATGCGGAAAAAATAGGCAGTTCTGGTATGTGCGTTTATTTTGTTACAACCTTGGATATTAATAGCAACTTCACTAAATTTAATCAGTAGCCTTTAGGGAAGATTTTTGGGATAATTTTTGACAAATCTTAAAATTTTGTTCGAGGCTTACTACAAGGTAATATGTTAGCCTGTTTGGAAGTTTGGATTAAAATGGGGATTCAGCCCAGGAAGTCCTAAACCAGCATGGTTGCTATTTGTACTGATTGCACAGAGTAGTTTGGGGTTACTCCGTCTGCACATTGTCAATGAAGTTCTGTAATGACCTGGCCGACACACCGCAATCAGAATCAATCAGGTTTTTTATCACCGGCATGTTATATGAAATTTGTTAGTTCAGCAGGAGCAGTTCAATACAATACATAATCTAGCAGAGAAAAATAAAGTAAATAAAATAAAAATCATAATAATAATCAATAAACAAGTAAATCAATTATGTATATTGAATAGATTTAGAAAACATGCAGAAACAGAAATGCTTCATGTTTAAAAAAAATGAAGTAGTGTCCAAAGATTCAATGTCCATTTAGGAATTGGATGGCAGAGGGGAAGAAGCTGTTCCTGAATCGCTGAGTGTGTGTTTTCAGGCTTCTGTACCTCCTTCCTCAAGGTAACAGCAAGAAAAGGGCATGTCCTCTGTGCTGGAAGTCCTTAATAATGGACACTACCTTTCTGGTATAACACAGATGGCCTGGGTACTTTGTAGGCTAGTACCAAAGATGGAGCTGACTAGATTTACAACCTCCTGCAGCTTTTTTTGGTCCTGTGCAGTAGCCCCTCCATACCAGACAGTGATGCAGCCTGTCAGAATGCTCTCCGCTGTTCAACTATAGAAGTCCTTGAGTGTATTTGTTGACATGCCAAATCTCTTCAAACTCCTAATAAAGTATAGCCGCTGTCTTGCCTTCCTGATAACTACATCGATATGCTGGGACCAGGTTAGATCCTCAGAGATCTTGACACCCAGGAACTTGAAACAGTTCACTTCTGCTCCCTCTATGAGGATTGGTATGTGTTCCTTCGTCTTATCCTTTCTGAAGTTCACAGTCAGCTCTCTCTTCTTACTGACGTTGAGTGCCAGGTTGTTGCTGTGACACCATTCCACTAGTTTGGCATATCTCACTCCTGTATGCCCTCTCATCACCACCTGAGATTCTACCAACAATAGTTGTATCATCAGCAAATTTATAGGTGGAATTTGAGCTATGCCTAGCCACACAGTCATATGTATATAGAGAGTAGAGCAGTGGGCTAGGCACACACCCCTGAGGTGCGCCAGTGTTGATCATCAGCAAGGAGGAACAACAAATAGCAGGAGCAGTCTGAGATTGAAGCAGAAGCTGTATTACCTTGGTCGTGGAGGTCTTGATGATTGCTTGTCTTTCTGTCATTGCTTTTCTCATTCCTAACAATCCCCAATGCTTTCTAACATTGATACTGTTTTGTTACTAGTTGACACTATCTGCATGTGTTTTCTTTCAGCTCTCTTTGCTGGGCCAAAGTAATTCAGACAGATGTTGTCAAAGTTTTTGGGGCCAGAGATCTAGACATCCAAAATTAAAGCTGTTGAGGGCTGACTCTCTGAGCACACAGATATCCTAACTATTGATTGACCAGCTATACCTGTGACATTGCTTGATGTGTATAGTGACAATATCACTCTGGTCTGCAAACTTCCTTGTACTCAGTCACAGTTGCGCAAATAACATGAACAGTGTTGTCTTGTTTTATTCAGATAAGTTAATATAACCCCATGGTTTTACATTTATTAAGCATGGGTCTATAAGTCCTCATTATTTACTCGCTTACGATAATGAGCAAGGAATATTGGTTAGAAGTTTAACTTTATTAAAGATAACTCTGACCCTTCGGAAATGTCATGCTGCTGTGCCAGAAAGCTGAGGTCAGCAATAAGCTTCTTGGGCTTTGGGAAGTGAATATCCATCACAGTATTCCCTTTCAGTTTATGCTGCTGCCGTGGATGCTTCGTGGGGCTGATTTTGGACTTTGCGAGTAAGAGAAAAATGTTGACAGCAAGCTAAGAATATTTGACTTCCATGGAATTAAAATTAAAACTGTACAAAGACTCACCAGTATCCATCTTATACTATTACACAAAATCACAACCCATCTCTGCATAACATATTGAAGAGCATCTGCTTTAAATAGCTCTAATGTCACATGTCACATAGGTCTAATTGACTATTATGTAGTCTCAGTGATGATGCTTCCACTCCAGTACCCAAAATCTTGAGATTACAGAGACTCAGAGCAGGAAAAATTGCAAAATTAAATTGGCTATTCAGCTTCTCAGTTTCCATTAACAAGAATTTGGTGTAACCCGCACAGTTCTTGTCACCTGGGTAGCGGAAGCATGCTATTAAGCTGGAAAGGGTACAGAAAAGATTCACAAGGTTGTTTCCAGAATTGGAGGACTTGAAGTATAACATGTGGCTGAATGGGCTGGGAACGTTTTCCAGGGAGCAAAGGATGCTAGAGTATGTAAAATCATAATGGGCATAGACAAGACCAATTAACACAATGTTGTTACCAGGGTAGGTGAGTTTAAAACTAGATGACATAGATTTAAAGTGAAAGGGGAAAGACTTAAAGGGACCTGAATTGTAGGCTTTTCGCATGGAAGGTGGTAGGTATATAGAATAAACTGCCAGAGAAATCTGTAAAAGTGGGTACAATTACAATAGTAAAAGGCATTTAGGCAGATACATGCATAGAAAAGGTTATATGCCTTACTATACCTACCACTATCATAGATAAAAGGGTAGGTATGATGACCTTTGAACCTTATTGACACAGGAAATTTCCCATGGTTTTGTTCAACTGAGAAAATAATTTCACTTTTCCAGCTACTGGTATTTCTGCTTCCTTATACACTCTCCAGTTCATCTATGTCCTTCCTTCCAATATAATTATTTGATAAATACTCAGAAGCTGATATAGAACTAACTAGGTTCTAGTTTTCACAAACTAGTTATCACTTTAATTATGCAGCATCTAGGGAAAATGCTGAAGGAGAACGATTTGCAATGAAAAAAAAAGCTGCAAAGACGAAGATGATGGTAGTATCATGGAAGAAAGAAGTCCCTAAAATCAGTGTCAAAATTAATGGCGTAGCATAGAGCAAGACAATAAGTTTGTGTACTTGGGACAGATGGTCACAGAGGATGGGAAATGTGATACAGAAATTAGACGAAGAATTGAGATTGCAAGATCAACGTTCTGGAGCCTGATTGACGTACTGTATGGCAAGAGGTTGGACTTTGGGCTGCGTTGCAGAATTTGGAAATGCTACATCTGGAGCAGTCTGTTGTATGGAGCTGGATCATGGACCTTATGCAAGGAAGTGCAACGATGACTGGAGGCATTTGAAATGTGGTGTTTAAGGACAAAGTAGACTGGGAAATAGGAGTTCACCTTTAGTATATGAGAGCTTGTCTTTGATCAAGGTGGTAGGTGGTCTCAAGCTTTTGTTTCTTCTGCCCAATGGAAAGGGGGCAGAGGAGGCAAGAAGAAAGAATGGCCATAGTAGGAGAGGTACTTCATTATGTTAACTGCTTTAGTGGGAAATGGAGATGGAAACTTAGGTCAACCCTTTCTCATCAGAATTGGGAAAATGAGAAGTCATGTGAATATTGTTGGGGGAGAGGAGGATGAAGGGGTAGATAAGAGAAAGGGAATCTATGTGATAGCATGGAGACCAAAGTTGTCCAGATGACACAATGCTTCTGGTGCAATCTACATATTTGATGAATGTGGTCTGTTGAAGAGATAGATGAAAAAACATTGAAGAATGCACTGGAACTATAAGATGCAGATAGAGATTACGTCTGTTTCGGGGAAGTAGTAACACAATTCTCATATCGACAGATGTTTTATTCTATTATTCTCTTATTTTATTATATTATATCTTCTGAAAATCTGAGAGACATCTCAGCTGGCCAATTGTAATGTCTTGTTGGGGGCAAAGGGGGGCATGAAGACAGAGCACTGGGATAGAACTGGAGCCAGGTTTGGAAGAAAGAAGTTGTCATTGAGTAGTTACAATGTGGTACAGACAGCCAAAAGAAAAGACGATCAGTTCGCTGGCCTAGCCTTTCTGTTCGGTTGAGTGAAAGAGTAGGGTGAATGAGACCTGAAGTATAACTGCTGCAAAGGTATATCAGAACAAAAAGAGGGATATATCAAAACAGATAGATGTAAACAAAACTGCATCACTATACTTCTAAACTTCTTGCTCTAGTCATGAAGGGCAAATGGTTGATGATTGGATCATGGGAGCTGGCAAGGTGGACTTGGGTCCTGAGGTAATGCGCAACACCAGTCCTCTCTCCATGTTTGTTGGCCCAGTTTGGTCCTCATTACTCTAAAAGGAAGAATGGAAACCTGCAAAAGGTCACTTGAATAATCAAAGTATAGAGATTACTCACATGGAAAATGCATGGTCATGCACATGTGTAGAAGAAATAAATGTGCAAACTATTTTCTAAATGGGGAGAAAATCCAAAAATCTGAAATGAAAAGGAACTTCGGAGTTATTGTGCAGAACATCCAAAAGTTTAATTTATAGGTAGAGTCAGTGGTGAGGAAGGCAAATACAATTTTAACATTCATTTCAAGAGGTCTAGAATACAAGAGCAGGGATATGATGCTGAGGCTTTATAAGGCACTGGTGAAGCTTCATCTTGAGTATTGTGAATAGCTTTGGGCTCCTCATCTAAGAAAATATGTACTGGCATTGGAGAAGATTCAGAGGAGGTTCACAAGAATGATTCCAGGAATGAAAGGGTTATCATACGAGGTGCGTTTGATAGCTCTGGGTCCGTACTCTCTAAAATTTAGAAAAATGAGGGAGGATCTCACTGAAACCTTTGGAATGTTGAAAGACCAAGTCAGAGTACATGTGGAAAGGATGTTTCCCATGGTGGGGGAGTCTAGGACAAGAGGGCTGAGCTTCTGGATAGAGGGGTGTCCATTTGAAACAGGGATGTGGAGAAATTGCTTTAGCCAGATGGTGGTGAAATTGTGAAATGTATTACTATAGACAGCTGTGGAGGCCAGGTCATAGAAACGTAGAAACATAGAAAACCTACAGCACAATACAGGCCCTTTGGACCACAAAACTGTGCCGAACATGTCCTTACCTTAGAAATTACCTAGGATTACCCATAGCCCTCTATTTTTCTGAGCTCCATGTACCTGTCCAGGAGTCTCTTAAAAGACCCTATCATATCCAACTCCACCACTGTCGCTGGCTGCCCATTCCACGCACCCACCACTGTCTGTGTAAAAAACATACCCCTGACATTTCCTCTGTACCTACTTCCAAGTATCTTAAAACTGTGTCCTCTCATGCTAGCCATTTCAGCCCTGGAAAAAAGCCTCTGATTATCCACACGATCAATGCCTCTCATCATCTTGTACGCCTCTATCAGGTCACCTCTCATCTTCTGTCGCTCCAAGGAAAAAAGGCTGAGTTCACTCAACCTATTCTCAGAAGGCATACTCCCCAATCCAGGCAACATCCTTGTAAATTTCCTCTGCACCCTTTCTATGGTTTCCACGTTCTTCCTGTAGTGAGCCGACCAGAACTGAGCACAGTTCTCCAACTGGGGTCTGTCCAGAGTTCTATACAGCTGTGACATTACCTCTTGGCTCTAAAACTTAATCGCACAGTTGATGAAGGCCAATGCACCGTATGCCTTCTTAACTACAGGGTCAACTTGCACAACAGCTTTGAGTGTCCTATAGACTCAAACCCAAGATCCCTCTGTTCCTCCGCATTGCCAATAGTCTTACCATTAATTCTATATTCTGCCATCATATTTGACCTACCAAAATGAACTACTTCACACTTATCTGGGTTGAACTTCATCTGCCACTTCTGAGCCCAGTTTTGCAACCTATCAATGCCCTGCTGTGAACTCTGACAGCCCTCCATACTATCCACAACACCCCCAACCTTTGTGTCATCAGCAAATTTACTAACCCCTCCCTCCACTTCCTCATCCAGGTCATTTATAAAAATCACAAAGAGTAGGGGTCCCAGAACAGATCCCTAAGGCACACCACTGGTCACCGACCTCCATGCAGAATATGACCAGTCTACAACCACTCTTTGTCTTCTGTGGGCAAGCCAGTTCTGGATCCACAAAGCAATGTCCCCTCGGATCCCATGTCAACTTACTTTCTTAATAAGCCTTGCTTGGGGTACCTTATCAAATGCCTTGCTGAAATCCATATACCCTACATCTACAGCTCTACCTTCATCAATGTGTTTAGTCACATCGTCAAAAATTTCAATCAGGCTCGTAAAGCATGACCTGCCTTTCACAGAGCCAAGCTGACTATTCCTAATCATATTATGCCTCCCCAAATGTTCTTAAATACTGCCTCTCAGGATCTTCTTCTTCAGCTTACCAACCACTGAAGTAAGACTCACTGTTCTATAATTTCCTGGGCTATCTCTACTCCCTTTCTTGAATAAGGGAACAACATCTGCAAATCTCCAATCCTCTGGAACCTCTCCCGTCCCTATTGATGATGCAAAGATCATCGCCAGAGCCCCAGCAATCTCCTCCCTCGCCTCCCACAGTAGCCTGGGGTAATCTCGTCCAGTCACAGTGACTTATCCAACTTGATGCTTTCCAAAAGCTCCAGAACATCCTTTTTCTTAATATGTATATGCTCAAGTTTTTCAGTCCGCTGTAAGTCATCCCTACAGTTGCCAAGATCCTTTTCCATAGTGAATACAGAAGCAAAGTACACATTCAGTACCTCTGCTATCTCCTCCGATTCCATACACAGTTTTCCACTGTCACATTTGATTGGTCCTATACTCTCACATCATATCCTCTTGCTCTTCACATACTTGTAGAATGCCTTAGGGTTCTCCTTAATCCTGTCTGCCAAGGCCTTCTCAAGGCCCTTTCTGTGTCTTCTAATTTCTTTCTTAAGCTCCTTCCTGCTAGCCTCATAATCTTCCAGATCTCTATCACTACCTAGTTTTTGAACCTTTTGTAAGCTCTTCTTTTCTTCTTGACTAGATTTACAACAGCATTTGTACACCATGGTTCCTGGACCCTACCATCCTTTCCCTGTCTCATTGGAACACACCTATGCAGAACTCCACGCAAATATCCCCTGAACATTTGCCACATTCCTTCCATACATTTCCCTGAGAACATCTGTTCCCAGTTTATGCTTCCAAGTTCCTGCCTGATAGCTTCATATTTCCCCTTACTCCGATTAAACCCTTTCGTAACTTGTCTGTTCCTATCCCTCTCCAATGCTATGGTAGAGGAGATAGAATTGTGATTACTATCTCCAAAATGCTCTCCCACTGAGAAATCTGACACCTGACCCGGTTCATTTCCCAATACCAGATCAAGTACAGCCTCTCCTCTTGTAGGCTTATCTACATATTGTGTCAAGGAACCTTCCTGAACACACCTAACAAGCTCCACCCCATCTAAACTCCTCACTCTAGGGACATGCCCATCGATATTTGGGAAATTTAAATCTCCCTCCAAGACAACCCTGTTATTATGACACCTTTCCAGAATCTGTCTCTCTATCTGCTTCTCAATATGGACCATGACCTCTGGCTATTCTCCTTCCCACTTCAGGATATCATGGATGCGATCAGAAACATCCCAAACCCTGTCACCTGGGAGGCAAACTACCATCCGTGCTTCTTTCCTGCATCCACAGAATCTCCTGTCTGACCCCTAACTATAGAGTCCCCAATCACTGCTGCCATCCTTTTCCTTTCCCTACCCTTCTGAGCCACAGGGCCAGATTCTGTGCCAGAGGTACAGCCACTGTTGTTTCCCCCAGGTAGGCCGTCCCCCCCAACAGTACTCAAGCAGGAGTACTTATCATTAAGGGGTACAGCCACAGGGGTGCTCTCTAGCATCTGACTCCTGCCTTTCCTTCTCCTGACTGTTACCCACTTATCTGTCTTCCGAGGCCCTGGTGTGACTACCTGCCTATAGCTCTTCTCTATCACCTCTTCACTTTCCTTGACCAGATGAAAGTCATCGAGCTGCATCTCCAGTTCCCTAACACAGTCCCTAACTAGCTGCAGATCAATGCACCTGGCGCAGATACGGTTGTCCGAGAGGCTGGGACTTCCCACATCTGACACACAGCACAGGGCACATTCTTTCTGTCTGTATTCTACACAGGCGACCTACCTCACCTCCACCTGTTATCGTCGAAGCCCCGTTGAGCCTAAACCTTCCTAATCTGTCTCCCTCTATTTTGTTACCCAGTCATTTCAGGTCATTGGATATACTTAAGGCAGAGTTTGATAAGTTCTTGATTGAACATAGCATCAATGGTTATGGGGAGAAGGCCGGGGAGTGGGGCTGAGGATGGGAAAAAAGGGATCAGCCATAATTGAGTGGCAGAGTGGACTCGACGGGCCAATTGGGTTAATTCTGCTCCTATGGCTTACGGAATCAATGTAGCATTTGTATGATATTATCCCTTCAGCCTGTACATAAAATCCATATTCCGCTATTCCAGGCTTGGCTATATTCCTATCTAAAAGCCTCTTGAATATTATTATTGTATCCGATTCAACCACCCCTCTGCCAGTCTACTTGTGGTACCTAACACACTTCGTGTAAAAAAAACTTGTCCTGCACATCCCCTTTAAACCTCCCCACGTTTATCTTAAAGCTATGTCCTCTACTATTTAACATTTCTACCCTGAAAAAAAAATTATTCTGGCTGGCTACCCTCATGCCTTTGATAAATTTATAAATTTCTCAGTTCTCCCTTTGGCCTCCAACACTTCACAGAAAACAATTCAAGTTTGTCCAACCTCTTCTTAGAGTTAATGTAACCCTCAGGTTCGGCTCACGGCTTAATCTAGGGGAAGACAGCTTTTAGCCCGGCCAAACTTTAGAAGTCTTGTTTGGGTGGATGCTGTGCGATGTGTCCCCTGTTACAAATCAGTACCACAAAATAACAAACAGTACACAATATGCAATTAAACGATTGAGCTTTATCATTCTTAATTTGACCATAGGTTAATAAAGAAAGAAAAAAGAAAAAGGGCCCATTCTCTAATGACCTGTTCTCCATTAATTTTCCCCTTGGGCGTTGACTCCCAACCCCATTCCAAGTCCACTCCATCCTGCAGACTACAACTTCCCCATTCTGGCATCTTCTCTCTCCACTTTCCGCTGAACAAAAGCACACAAAACCTTCATTCCGGCACACAGGAAAGAAAAATATCTCCTCTCATTGGCCAGCACACATTCCAAAGTCCCCATTATCTCTAGTCATAATCCAAACACTGCTGCTACAGAGAAACCATTACATTAGCATGAAACATTATAGCGTGTTACACTAATATGCTCTAACCCAGGCAGTATTCAAGTAAATCTCTTCTGTTCCTTCTCCAAAGCTTTCACATCCATTATTTAATGATACAACCAGATTTGCTTGCAGTGCCACCTAACTAGAGTTTCAAAACCCTGCAACTTGACTTTATGGCTCTTATATTCTATGCCTCTAGTGATTAGAAGTAAATCAGTTAATTACCACCTGTTATGCAACTGGTAATTACGGTAGCATCTCTGTCTATCTTCTCTATTATGCCCTAGGTGTGGTTCAAGGTCGTCAATTTTGCCTTGATGGTCTAGTGCCAAGTTGTCTTTGGTCTCCTGCGCTTCCTCCGTCATTCAGGGATTCAATGAAGTGCTGTTTTGATGGTGGAGTTGGCCTCTCTTCTCATCAGGTGCCCAATCCTTCTCCAAATTTCTTCATGATGATTGTGGCCGTGTCCTTCTGACGACACTGAAGATGTACGGCATGGTTGGAGATCTTTCCTGGCCAGAAAATACGGAGGATCTTCCGGAGGCTCATGGTGTGGAATATTGACAGCTTGACAAAGTTGCTCTCTGTCATATGCCTGCATTCTGACCCGTACAAGTGTGTGGACAGAACACAACTTTAGCACAGCTTCACCTTGGTGTGGTCGTTGTACTTTGTTGATCCCCATATGTTGCTCCTTGGTCTGAAGATGTTTCTAACTTTGCTGAGTCCACACTGGCTGTTGTCCTTGATCCCACCATCTAGCCAAGTGATGCTGGCCAGTTAGGTGAATCTGTCAGTGCTGGGTAAGGCGACACCACATGCCTTGACAGAAGAAGGTGGGTCATGGTCTCGGCCTTTCTCTGGCCGACTCTGAGTCCAACCTACCCACCAAAGGTATAGTGATAGAAAAGCATGTTGCAAACCTTCTCTACCATTCTATCTACTTGTGTTGCCACTTTTCAACACATAAGCTTACTAAAGAAATAACAATATTCTCTGCATGAATGTATGCTTCCTTTCCCTGCCTCTCCCTTTGGTATCTTCCTTTTGGGAAAATATTGCAGCATAGATACTGTCTGCGTAGTGTGTTGAGTGGTGGAGTAGGGACAGGTAATGTGCCAGGAGATTCCCTGACCCCTATTGGCCTTGAAGCTGGTATCAAATGGCTGCACCTATTTATTACCAGAAACCTCTGTTAATTACCTACAGCTTTTGTGCTTGGCCTGTAGGTTTGTCCATTACTGACTCGAACCTCAAACTGAATTCCACCAGTTCCCGCTCCCCTTCTTGCCATTTTGATTGTAGCTTAAATTCTTAAACCTGCCAACAGGACATTCAATATTCAAGCCTTCGCTCTCTCTAGTGTGCTTAGCACATCAGGCACTATGTGCTTTCAGGGAGATTCATGCATATGCATAGCCTCTAACAGAATGCTGTGGTCTTGATTCTAAATGCTGTCAATATTGTCTAATCCATCCAAGAAATCCAATGCCAAACTTGTTGCATTTCTTTCCTAATTCACCCAGCCCTATAATCAGCCTAGCCTGCTATCTGAGAAACTGATAGCTTTATCAAGTTGAGAAAAATATGCTTGACAGCTAAATGAGGACATTTTCTTTCTCAGTGCAAAGGTTTTCTTAACAGAGTCATTGTAATTGAACATCAAGCAGCATGGAGTAGAATTTTGTATTAGTCTGGATTATTTGAAAGCCATCTAAAGATATGTTTTCTGAAGCACTTGAGATTGTAGTCTGCCTGGATGAAGATAATTTCAATTTGTCTATGATAGTGAAAGGCTTATAGTTCTGCCTCCTGACAGAGAATTTGTTTAGTGGTTCATCCAGGGATAACTCCAAGACGATTTGGTAAAAAAACTCAGTGTGAGGTTTGCTGGAAAAATAACATCTAACTAATTTGAAGGAAAAAAAGAACGTGTACTCTGTTTTTCTTTTAGGCTTGGAGTTTACCTTTGAGACAGCTATAAAATAAAAAGTGAACTCAAACTGGATTGTCCACCATTTTAAAGTTGCATCTTCTTTTGTAAATGATGTGAAATATTAAATACTTCAGAGAAAAATTTCTGGGAAAATTTGAGTTCATTTTTTATTTTGGTTATCTAATGTGTGAGCTGCTTCAGCATTTACCCTCCTACTTCAGCAGGAAGCCCCCCGGCCCCCTCCCCAAAGTTGATCCTTATCTCGATTGAATGATCAAATTACCAGTGCCGCTCACATGGTATATAGGTAGAGACCATAGCCTCTGTCTTTTTATTTAGCAACTACCTTTATTTTGATCTTATTATTGTTTGGGGAAAAATACAGCTATTAATTTAAAAAGTTTTCATCAAAGAATGCATGAAATTTCAGTTTCTGTTAAACAAAAAGAGGTGAGAATCCCACTGTGCACACAAAGTCATAATTTTTTCTAAATATATTTAATTCTATGTGAGTGTGTGCATGTATGTGCACCTTTCACCTTGCTAAGATAATAAATATAAATATGTTAGTGCGCATGTGAATGTAAACAATGTAGATAAACTCAGTGGCTACTTTATGGGTCGGCACAACATTGTGGGCCGAAGGGCCTGTACTGTGCTGTACTATTCTATGTTCTATGTTCTATGTTTTATTAAGTGCACCTGTATACCTGCTTGCAAATGCAACTTTCTAACCAGCCAATAATGTGGAAGCAACTCAATGCATAAAAGCATGCAGATGTGATCAAGATGTTCATTTGCTGCTCAGACCAAACATCAGATTAGACGAAAAATGTGATCTAAATGACTTTGACTATGGAATGACTGCTGGTGCCAAACAAGGTGGTTTAAGTCTCTCAGAAATTGCTGATCTCCTGGGATTTTCCTGCACAACAATATCTGGAGTTTAGAGAATAGAGTGAAAATTTAAAAAAAAATATCCAGTGAGCACAGTTCAATGGCTGCAAATGCCTTGTTAATCAGAGAGGATAATAGACATGACTGGTTCAGGCTGACATAAAGGTGACATTAACTCAAGTAACCATGCATTACAATAGTGGTGCGCAGAAGATCATCTCTGAATGCACAACATATCAACCTTGATACGGATGGGCTACAGCATTAGAAGATCACGGACATACACTCAATGGCAACTGAGTGTATAACACACAGGATAGAAGAACTGACATGCACATTTCTGCTTCAGAAAATCTATTCTATTAAGTTATATCTTTTATGTGTTTACATAGGCCACATTAGATGCTAAACCTTTGAGAGAGAGAATATTCTATATTTGCATTGGCAATAGGTAGTAGCAACAACAATGAAAATACATTGTCTAATTCTGGCACTTTCATGCTGCTCTGTCCACAATGTTGACGTTCTAACATTTGGGTTTTAAAGGCTGGAGTCAGCATGTGTTCTCCAACATCTCTCGTCCTTCCTAAGGTGGGTGTTTCAATTTCTAGTCACACATTCTTTCCCCTGAACAGATCTAGCTGCACCACCAAAGGCTTTCACCTTGAACAAATGTTGAAAATGTGCTTTTGTTTCTAAACCAATAGTTCCATGGTAAATGCAACCCTATGAGATTTTGCCTGTTCCAAACCTCTGCTTCATGCCTCCTAGGCCTGAGTCGACGTAGTAGTAGTAGTAGTAGACCTCTGCTCATGATCAAATAGCAGAGCATACAGTATTTGACGGGCCATATGGCCTAATTTTGCTCCCATATCTTATTGCTTATGCTATTCTCACAGTACACTTACTATGTGTCAAAGTAGGACCAAAAGAATCCCAGGATTCATTCCCCTCCTCCTTTTCCTCTTCCTCATCTTTCTCTCACTCCTCCTTCTGCTGTTGTTATGGTAGCAGCTGCTTTGTTGTGGGCACTGAAGTATTTATTGGTCCTGTCAATGTTGTCATGTGGGAAGTTTGTGAGGAGATGCATTCGTTCCACCACATACACAGGACATTTATGCACTCCTGATGCATAACATCGAGATTCTCCACAGCAGCCTCATAGCTTCTCCTCCACACTGAGCAGTCGTGGGCTAGAGATTCCCAGGTCTCAGTGAGGAGTCAGCACCTTCCTTTGGTTTTGGTTTATTATTGTCATATGTTTCATATGTTCCCAAATACTGTGAAAAGCTTGTCCTGCTTATTAATTATACAGATTAAATCATTACACAGTTCAGTACATAAAGCAAGAACAAAGTAAAACAAAAACAATACAGAATAAAGTGTAAAAGCTACTGAAAAGTGCAGTGTAGGTCAACAATTAAAGTGCAAGATAATAACAAGGTAGATTATCAGTCCTAGATTCCACTTTATCATACAAGAGGTCTGTTCAGAGTCTGATAATAGTCAGATTGAAGCTGTCTTTCAGCCTACTGGTATGTGCTTTCAGGCTTTTGTATCTTCATTGGGCTCGGAGTCAATGCGACTCCTAGGCCAATGTCTCACTTCCCTTTCCAGCATTTTACTGAGATGGTGTTGGTGCTATTTTTCCAGCACCTGGAGATACTATTGCAGACTTAGCATAGAACTCTTGGTCAACTAAGTCACAGAGATCTCTGCCCTCATCAATGCCTGAGACCCTGACTACCTGAAGCAGGCACCGCAAGGATTGTGAAGTGACTGGGCTTCTAGTTGTTGACTCTGAGATCAGCTTAGGCAATCCTAATGCTTGCTGCAGGTAGTTCAACTACTAGTGAAAGTCTCTGATCTTCAAAGACTTGTGAAAAAGAATACAATAATATTAAAAAATTATAAATAATTGATTAAGATGATAAAAAGTCATCCATAAAACTAACCAGAAACACAAAAAACAAAAAGTAAATGCGTTAACAAATACATAAACAAGAAATTAGTGCTGATTGTGAAGAAAGTCTGTCTGGGGAGCTTTAAGTTCCTCAGCATCCTCGGTGATGTGGATGCTGAGGAACTTAAAGCTGTTTACCCTCTCATCCCCAGATCCATTGATATCAATAGGGGTTAGCCTGTCTCCATTCCTCCTGTAATCCACAACCAGCTCCTTTGCTTTTGCGACATTGAGGGAGAGGTTGTTTTCTTGACACCACTGTGTCAGAGAGATGACTTCTTTCATGTAGGCCACCTCAGCAGTGTTTGAGATTAGACCAATCTCAATGTCGTCGGCAAATTTAACTAGCAGGTTAGAGCTGTGGGTGACAACACAGTCATGGGTATACAGGGAGTAAAGGAGGAGACTTAGTACACAGCCCTTGAGGGGCTCCTGTGTTGACAGTCAGAGGGGTGGAGGTGAGGGAGCCCACTCTTACAACCTGCTGGTGATCTGACAGGAAGTCCAGGATCCAGCTACGCAAGGCAGGGTCTCTGAGTTTCCTGTCAAGCCTGGAGGGAATTGTGGTGTTGAATGCTGAACTGTAGTCCAAGAACAGCATTCTCACATAAGCATCCTTCTTCTCCAGATGTGTGATGGTATGTAGAGCAGTGGCTATTTCTTCATCTGTCAATCAGTTGTGTCGGTAGGCGAATTGTAGAGGGTCCAGTTTGGGTTGTAGCAAGCTGCAGATGTAATCCTTGACCAGCCTCTCAATGCATTTGCTTATTATTGAGCTGAGTGCGACAGGACGCCAGTCGTTCAGGCATGTTACCTTGGTCGTTTTTGTTACAGGGACAATGGTGGATAATTTGAAGCAGGAGGGCACTCTATACTGGGAGAGGGAGAAATCAAAAATGTCTGCAAACACACCTGCCAGTTGTACTGCACACATCTTGAGTACTCGCTCTGGGATGCCATCCAGTCCTGCAGCCTTGCGACTGTCCACTCGTTGGAAACATCTGCATACCTCGGCCTCAGAGATGACCAGGTTGCAGGTTGTAGGGGTGGCTTTCCTCGGAGGCTCAGAGTTGGTGACATCGAACCAAGCATAAAAGCAATTGAGTTCATCTGGGAGGGAGGCTGCGATATTGGTGGCACCACAACATTTGGCTTTGAAGTCTGCGATGTTATGTGACCCTCGTCACAAGGCATGTGTGCTATTCATGGTGAATCTTGACTCAAACTGGTACCTGTATTGCTGTTTCACAGCCTTGATCGCTTTGCACAAATCGTAGCTGCTTTTCTTGAGCTCCTGCTGACTGCCAGCAATGTAAGCTGTATGTCGCACGGTAAGTGCAGCTCACACGGAATTATTGACCCAGTGTTTCTGGTTCAGGAAGACCCTGACTGACTTTTGGAAGACAACATCGTTGATGCACTTCTGGATGAAGCACTGAACTCCATCCGTACAGTCGGAGACATCCTCATCATGGAAGACATTCCAGTCGATGTCATCGAAGAAGTCCTGCAGCATGGAGGCCGATTGGTCAGACCAACAGTGGAGATTACATTGGGATCAAGATGAACACCTGGCCAACATAGACTTCCGTTGCCAAGTATTACCTTTTTTATTTTTTGACTGTTCAAGGAGGGTCAGAAAAACCAAGAGGATGTATGCACAAATATTTAGTTTTGTATAGTCTGCTGTTGACATGGCTGGGACTCATCTGACAAGCCTTTATCATCTTCTCATTGGATCTGGCCCAAGGCTACTTTAGGTCATGGGCTGATTTTTCTACAGTCCTACCCTTTCTACATAACCAAATGAACAGCTTCATCTTTGGAAATGATCTCAAGATTAGCAGATCATCAGCACATACCCATTGCGTATACTTTTAATTGCTCTGATTAAGGCATCCCTGAGCAAGAATCAGTTCACAAAGCCGTTCACAAAATGGTGGCCACAAGTACAGTCTCACAAAATGGCAGCCTCCATTCTTTTGACCAAATAGCAAGAACAAGCACATTTGGTTTATGTGCTTCCACTCTTCTTTGTTAACCCTAGCTCACTGATTTGCAGATTTTAATTCTTTCTGGCCAACACTATGATTAAAGATATTACAGCACTGGGATAAACTAAAGGTAGCCACTATAGGACAGGCATGGTTTTCTGTAAGGGAAATAATATCTGATCTATTTGTAACCAGGTGACTGTCGAATCTTATTTATTATCATTAAAAGTGTACTTAGGCATCCATCCGGGTAATGCTAGAATAGCTGTCTGTGCTTTTAAGTGGAGATCGTGGTGTCATTACACACGGCTGGGATAGTGGGGAGACCATTTTTGTTTTCTGCAGAAGAAGCTGGTGGGGCTTTGGGATTAAGTTCCTCCCACAGATATTGGGCAAGGTGAGGAACAGTAAGTATTCTTTGACGATATCCATGTGAATTTGTTTATTATGCCTGTTGGCGAATCGAGAATATCGGTAATTTGACATGTTTTAGGTGTGGATGTTTTAGATTTTCATAAGTGAAGGAATCGGCGCTGGATAGCATGGCTTGTGCAAAGTTCCTCACCGGCCAAGTAAGTCAGTCTTCCTGTAATTTATCTACCAGGCAATATTTTGTAAAAGTTGTGCCAAAATGTACCTTTTGTCTGACTTTATTGTATCATGACTGATTGTGAATGTAACAGCATAACGTAAATGTTTAGTCTCTGTTTGGAAGCTTAGCACGTGTGTACCAAAAGGGAGTAGATGTCTTAGATGAGATGTGTTCACTTACATTTTTGCTGCTATGTATAAGGTACAGGGTTGGTGGGATTCTATTGTTGTTTGTATTGTGTTCCTTCAGAATTGCCACTACCGTATTAGTTCTATATTAGTTTTGTATGGTTTGCTTTATGTATTTTTATGTACAAGATATTAAGAGGAATAGATAGAGTGGACAGCCAGCGCCTCTTCCCCAGGGCACCACTGCTCAATACAAGAGGACATGGCTTTAAGGTAAGGGGTGGGAAGTTCAAGGGGGATATTAGAGGAAGGTTTTTTACTCAGAGAGTGGTTGGTGCGTGGAATGCACTGGCTGAGTCAATGGTGGAAGCAGATACACTAGTGAAGTTTAAGAGACTACTAGACAGGTATATGGAGGAATTTAAGGTGGGGGGTTATATGGGAGGCAGGGTTTAAGGGTCGGCATAACATTGTGGGCTAAAGGGCCTGTACTGCGCTGTACTATTCTATGTTCTATGTTCTATGTAATGCATTCGCAATTTGTCGATACACAAGGGTGTGGATCAAAAGTTAAACTGAGATTGTAACAGCAGGAGCTGGTTGTAAATTTGTTTGTTTTGTTCTGAGACCCTCTCCTGGCACTGAAACATCTAAAACAGATAAAGGAATTAAAACCTGAAAAAGTATTTGTTGTCCTGAGTGTGTATTTTTCCCAGGCTGCAAAATATTTCATTGTGTTATTTGATGAAGTAACGTGCTCTGTGGATCAATCAGAGTTGGTTGATGCACTGAGGTTTTCAAAAAGTGTTTGATGAGGTGTAGCATCAAAAGTTATCGGAGAAATAAATGGCTAAGTGTAGGAGGTAACATAATGGTATGTATAGAAGATTGGTTGGCTAACTAGAATGAAAGGGTAGTTATAAATTTATTTTTTGCTCTCTGCAAAGAGATAAAAAGTGGTGTTCCACAGGGATCAGTGTTGGAGCCTCAACTTTTGATAATTTATAAAAATGTCTTGCATTAATGAACTAAAGTTCTGTTTTTTAAAACTTGTTGACTTAAAGATTTACAAGGAAGTTAGTTGTGAAAAATTGGGAGGCTACAAAAGAGTACAGATTGGTTGAGTGCATAGGGAATGATTGGGCCAACAGACTACAACTGGGTAGAGAGAAATTGTCCAATTTGACATGTAAAATAAGAAAAAAAAAGGTATCTAAAAGATGTGAGAGTGCAGAGTTTTAATATGTAGATGAGTGATTACTAAAATGTTTGCATAGCAAATAATTAGGCAAGCTAACAGAATGTTACTACTTATTACTGGAACAATTATACATAAAGGTAAAGAAATTATGTTTCAGCTAAATCAGGCATTCCCAACTTTAGGTCCATTGACCCCTTGCTTAATGGTATTGGCCCATGGCATAATAAAGGCTGGGAACCCCTAATTAAATGGTATTATGTACCTAGTATAGTCACTATAATGGAAGCATTTTAGAGCTCCAGAAAGAATGCAGAAGAGATTCACCAGGTTGCTGCTGGAAGGAAAGACTGTAATCACAATGAAGGTTCAGATAGGCAGGGTTTGTTCTTAGTGGTGTAAGAAACTTTTATCCCAGAATAGAGATAGAGTCTAAAAATAGAGGACACAGGTTCAAAGTGAGAAGGCAAAATACCTAAAGGAGATCTGAGGGGCAAGTTTTTCCACACAGTGCATAGTAGGTATCTGGAAAAAGTTGCTAGACGAGGTAGTGGAAACACATACAATTAAAAACATTTAAAATGGACTTAAACAGGTACTTGAATAAGAAAGCACAGATAGGATGAGGGTAAATAGTCATCATGCTTGGCCTGTTTCTGTACTGTACATTTCTGTGACTCTGTAACTCCATGATTACTTTGCTGACGCGTCATCTAGTGTACCATGTGAAGTATTGTAATCCTTCTTTAAGTAGTTCTGTAAATGCATTAAAAGCAGTTCAGGGAAAATTTATTCAGCTAATACCTGGAATGGACAGAGTTTTTATTTCAGGTAAGAGTGGATGTGCTGGGCTTGTTTTGGTCTAAGTTTAGGAGAGTGAGGGGATTGATTGAAACATGTAAGATACTAAAGGGTCTCAACAAGCTGGATGCAGAGAGGACGTTTTCTCTTGTCTGTGATTCTACCACCAACGATTTTACAGTTTAAGGCTGTTGAGTTGAAAGATTTCCTCTCAATTATTGTGAGCCTTTGGTATCTGTTTGAGGGACCAAATGGCTTACTCATATTTATTTAAAAACTACTTTAAGTGGGAGCAGCTATCATTGGAGTCGACATGGTGATAATGGAGAGCTGAGGCTTTGGCTCGAGAGGCTTCAACAAGAGACAGAGGCTAATATGAGGTTCAGGAGAGTTTATTTCTTTTTTTATTGCACAAGTAGAGCACTGAGAATGAAACTCAGGACAGTGTTGCTCTCCTCCACATTATTTCCACATAATGTGGAAAGTTAGAGTTCTCTCCAATGTCCATGGTCTTTACACCTGTGAGAAAAACATCCAGCTGCAGTTCCCTACAGACCACATTAGGGAATGGAAGTTGGAGGTGAATGACCTGAAGATTAATTGAGAGACAGAAGGGCTGATTGTCAAGAGTTATACAGAGGCAATTCCTAAGTTGCAGGATGCAGATGCCTTAGTGATTTTAGGAGAGCATACAGGTCAGTGCATGCTACACCTGTGTCAGTTCCATCAAAAACAAGAACCTATACCACTTTGGATAATGCTGGGGATGGGGGGTACAGCAAATATCCCCTGCAGAGGAAAGCCACAGCAGTCAGGTCCCTAGCACTGAGTCTGTTTCTGTGGCTCAGAAGAGAAGAGGAGAGAAGGGGAGAGTAATGTGAAAGGGGATACACAGGGGACACTAAGATGATATGCAGGGTACAGACAGAAGTTTCTTAAGACAAGAACAAAACTTTCCATTGATATGTTGCCTCCCAGGTTTCAAGGACAGAGATTTCTCAGACAGAGTTCATAGCATTCTGAAGAGTGAGAGTGAACAACGAGAGGTCATGGTCCACATTGGTAGGTAGGAAAGGTGACAAGATTTTAATGACATAGGTAGGAGGGGTGACATGGTAGGAAATATATAGGTAGGAAGAGTGACAAGGTCCTGCAAGGTGAGTTCAAGGAGTTCTGTGCTAAGTTAAAGGCCAGGACTTCCAGGGTGATGGTCTCAGGATTAGGAAAAACTTTTTCACATAGAGAGTGGTGAATCTGTGGAATTCTCTGCCACAGGAAACAGTTGAGGCCAGTTCATTGGCTATATTTAAGAGGGAGTTAGATATGGCCCTTGTGGCTAAAGGGGTCAGGGGGTATGGAGGGAAGGCTGGTACAGGGTTCTGAGTTGGATGATCAGCCATGATCATACTGAATGGCGGTGCTGGCTCGAAGGGCCGAATGGCCTACTCCTGCACCTATTTTCTATGTTTCTATGTTTCTACCCATGCCTCATGCTAGTGTGGCCAGAAATAGGAAGATAATGCAGTTTAATATGTGACTAAGGAGATGATGCAGGAGGGAAGGCTTCAGATTTTTGGATCATTTGGCTCTCTTCTAAGAAAAAGTGGGATATGTACAGATGGGATGGTTTATGTCTGAACTGCAGGGGGACCAAAATCCTTGCAGGAAGCTTTGCTAGTGTTGCTCTGGGACTTACAAAGCTGAGCTGCAGGAGCTGGGAACCAGCATCTTGGAGCCATGAGTAGAGTCATTGTGGGGAAAGCAGATGCTCAGCCTACTTGCAAAGACAGAAAATAAAAGGCTGAGCATAGTGGGCTAACGTTCTGAGTTATATATATTTCAATGCAAGGAGTATTACAGGTAATCCAAATGAGTGAGAATGGATAAGCATGTGACATGATGATGGTATAGTAAGATGGTTATGGGGGACAGGACTGGCAGCTCAGTGTTCCTGGATTTGATTGACTTGGACATGATAGAGAGGGTATTATTAAATGGAGAGGAGTGCCATTACTCATCAAGGAACATGTCATGCCACTGTTCAAAGAAGAAACACCGGAAGAATCATCTACTGAGACAATATGAGAGGAACTGAGAAATAGGAAAGAGATGATAGTGTTTATGGTGTATATTATAGACATCACAATACTCAGTAGGATTTAGAAGAGAAAATTTGTGCAGAGGTAGCAGACAGTTGCAAGTAAAATAATGTTGCGATAGTAAGTGATTTTAACTTTCCATTTATTGATTGTAATTCCCAAACTGTAAAAGTACTAGGTGGGAGAGAATTTGTTCAGGAATATGTAGAGGTTCCAACTAGAGTTGCCATGAAACCGGATCTTCTGTAAGTGAATGAGACAGAGCAGATGACAAAAGTGTGTGTACGGGAACACTTTGGATCGAATGAGCATAATTCCATTAGTTTCAATATAATTATAGAGAACGATAAGACTGGTCCTTCGATTGAGTCCCTGAATTGGAGAAAGGCCAAATTTGATGGTATCAAAAGAGATCTGCAGATGTGGATTGGGATAGGTTGTTTTCCAACAAAAGAGTGTTTGGTAAATGGGAAGCTTTCAAAATTGAGAGTACAGAATTTGTATGTTGTTGTTTATAAAGCAAGACCAGCAACCTTGCTTTTCTTAGGGACGTTTAAGCCCTGGTTAAGAATGAGGAAAGAGTATAAGGAATGCAAGAGAACACTTAAGAGAGAAATCAGGAGGGCTAAACAGGGAGATGAGATTCTACTGGCAGATGAGGTGAAAGAAACTTCTAATGGCTTCTATAGATATATTAAGAGTAAAAGAATAGCAAGGGTCAATATTGATCATCTTGAAGATGAATGTGGTCATATATGAACAAAGCCAAAGAGAGAGGGAGATCTGAAAAGAAGTTTTTGCACCTTTATTTACTCAGGAGACAGACACAAGGTGTATAGAACCGAGGCAACATCAAAACCCCCCACCCCACATGCAAAAAATTGCTAAAAGGCAAAAAAAAAGAGAAAAAAGCATAGAATATAAAACACTAAATTTAAATACCCCAGGCATATTCAGTTCAGCTCAGTTCATTATCTGCCGGCCACCCCAATCATAACTTCCAAGAGGACCACAACTTTGTCATGGTCTGGAGGCTTGCATGCCTCAGTGACCTGGAGAGCTATGTTGGCTGGATTCAGGGCTTTATGCTTTGGCTCTGGAAAGAGTCCCCCCTGCCAAAGAGGTTAAAGGGCAGAGGACAGTCTAAGTGTGGTCTACCACTCCTCCAGGTTCAGGGGTATAGCTCAAATCTAACAACGTGGGATTTGCATGACTGACAGGAATGAAAAAATGCAGAGATACTTAAAGCTCCTTAACCATAGGTGAGGTGCAAGAGGACAGGACAATAGCTAACGTTGTCCCATTGCTCAAGAAAGATCATGTCCATAAGATATAGGAGCAGAATTAGCCCATCGAGTTTTCTCCACCATTTCATCATGTCTGATCCAATTTTCCTCTCAGCCCCAATTTCCTGCCTTCTTCCTTCATGCCCTGAACAATCAAAAATGTATTAACCTCTGTCTTAAATATACATAAAGACTTAACCTCCACAACTGCCTGTGGCAAAGAATTCCACAGATTCACCACTCTCTGGCTAAAGAAATTCCTCCTCTTCTCCATTTTATAAGGATACTCCTCTATTCTGAGGAACTGACCTTTGGCCTTGAACACTCCCACCTTACGAAACATTCCCTACATATTCATTCTATCAAGGTCTTTCACCATTCAATAGGTTTCAATGAGATGACACCTTATTCTTCTGAATTCCAGTGAATATAGGAATCAGCGCCATCAAACGCTCCTCATATGCCTAGCCAGTCAATCCTGGAGCCATTTTCATGAACCTCCTTTGAACCCCCTCCAGTTTCAGCACATCTTTTCTATGATAAGAGGCCCAAAACTGCTCACAATGCTCCAAGTGAGGACTCATCAATGCTTTGTAGAGTCTCAACATTACATTCTTACTGTTATATTCTAGTCCTTTTGAAATGAATGCTAACATTGCATTTGCTTTCCTCACCACAGACTCAACCTGCAAATTAACCATTAAGGAATTCTACACAAGGACTCCCATGTCCCTTTGTGTCTCAGGTTTTTGTATTTTCTCTCCATTTAGAAAATAGTCAACCCTTTCATTTCTTCTACCAAACTGCATGACTATACACTTCCTGACACTATATTCCATTTGCCATTTCATAGTCCATTCTCCTAATCTGTCAAAGTCCTTCTGCAGTCTCTCTACTTCCTCAAAACTTCCTGCTCCTCCACCTGTCTTCATATTATCTGAAAATATTGCAATAAAGCCATCAATTCCATCATCCAAATCATTGATATATAATGCAAAAATATTCAGTCCCAACATAAATGCCTGTGGAGCACCACAAGTTACCGGCAGCCACCCAGAAAAGACTCCCTTTATTTCCACTCTTTGCCGCCTGCTGATCAGCAACTGCTTTCGCTGTGTTAGAATCTTTCCTGTAATACCATAGCCTCATAGCTTATTAATCAGCCTCATGTATGGCACCTTGTCAAAGGCCTTCTGAAAATCCAAGTACACAACATTTTGTGTTTATGATCAGCCAATTCTCCTTTGTATATCCTGCTTGTTATTTCTTTAAAGAATTCCAATAGATTTGTCAGGGAAGATTTCCCCTTGAAGAAACCATGCTGACAATGGTCTCTTTTATCCTGTGCCTCCAAGTACCCTGAAACATTTGCAATTTTCCAGTCTTCCAGAACTATTCCAGAATCTAGTGATTCTTGAAAGATCATTATTATTGCCTTCACAATCTCTTCAGTCACCTCTTTTAGAATTCTGGGGTATATACCATCCTTGGACTGTTATAAGGGGGTGTTGGGAGCGGACCCAAATGCAAGACACGGACACTGAAATACTAGGGACAAGACTAGGTTTATCAAGAAAGTAAGGGAAGCCAGGAAGAAATGACACTGGACATTGACACAGACCCTTGACAAGACGAGGATTCAGGGCCTGGGCAAGGACTTGGACTAGAAACACGGGACCCTGACGTTAAACTAGGAACAGGGAGTCTGGACTAAGAACTCGGAACTCCGGAACCAGAGCCTGGACGAGGACCCGGAACCTGGGTCTTGGTTGGGACTTGGAACCTGGGTCTTGACTCAGAACCGGAAGCAGGGTATGGCCTAGGACTCGGGACTAGGATCTTGGCAAGGACAGGGCGTGGCTACAGGACAGGACGAGGTACTCTAGCACAGGGCGAGGAATCTCCAGCACCGGGCTGGGCGAGAAACTCCTGGGCTGGGCGAGGACACAAAGCTCAGACTTGGACAGGGCTGGAACACGGTGCCTGGACTTGGTCTTAGAACACAGGAACACAGAGCCTTGGACTTGAGCACAGGAACACGGAACACAGAGCTGGGACACCTCCTTGGGAACAGGACTTAGGGCCAGGGCTCCACACAGAGTCAGGACCCCTTCTTGGGAACAGGACGTAGGGCCGGGACTCATACATGGAACACAGAGCCAGGACCCCTCCTTGGGAACAGGACTTAGGGCTGAGGCTTTACAAAGAGTCAGGACCCCTCCTTGAGAACAGGATTTAGGGCCAGGATTCTTCTTTGACACGGACACTAAACACGGGGACACAAAGAGATAGTTCCAAACTCAACAATAAATAGTTCCTTATTTTGGCATGGTAAGGCTCTGGTCTCACTCTGGTGGTTGAATTTGAAGGGGATACTGACGAAGTTGCAGACGAAGGTTTCAGGTGAGGTTTCAAATGCAGTTTCAGACGAAGTTTCCGATGGGAGGGGAGAGGGAGTGAGACAGAGAAAACAGTCCAGCAACCAATCCCTGGTTTGCAGAGGTATTTATGTCCAGTCCGAAACGAGAATCAGGTGTCTCAACGGAACCGGGGAAAACCGAAAAACCTGGAATAAGGATTGATGGACCGGACGTGAACTGCAATGCAAACTTCACGGTCCGGACCATGACATGGACATTAAACTCCCTGCTTTGATCTTTCAGCCATGATTCAGTGATGCCTACAACATCATACTTGCAAATCTGCAACTGTGCTGCAAGGTCACCTACCTTATTTCGTATACTGCACTCATTCAGATACAAAACCTTCAATCCTGTATTCACCATTTTTGATTTTGTCCATCTTTCACATTGCACTTCATTATGTTGACTGCAATTTTGTCCTGTCATCAGCCTCTCCTAAGTATGCATTGCCTCTATTTTTAAACCAGCTACCTCATCTTCAGCACTATAATCCACCTTTCCTGTGATACTGAAATATAGGCAGCTCAGGACACTGGTCGCACCATGCCCAACCTTTTGATTCCTAACTTTTTCTGAGGTCTTACTATCATCTGCCTCCACTAACTGTTCTGGCACTCTGGTTCCCATCCCCTGCAACCCTAGCTTAAACCCCACCATGTAGCATTAACAAACCTTCCAGCAAGAATATTAGTGCCACTCACAACACGCTGGAGGAACTCAGCAGGTCGGGCAGCATCCGTGGAAACGATCAGTCAACGTTTCGGGCTGGAACTTTGACTGATCGTTTCCACGGATGTTGCCTGACCTGCTGAGTTCCTCCAGCATGTTGTGAGTGTTTCTTTGACCCCAGCATCTGCAGAGTATTTTGTGTTTAAGAATATTAGTGCCGCTCTAAATCAAGTGTAAATCATCAATTCAAAGACACTTAGAACAAACCGGAAAATTACAGACCAATGAGACTGACTCCAGTCATGGAAATTAATTGAAAGCAAATCTTGGAAATCAAAAAACAGGATATATATGTATTTGTATAGACAGGGCCTGTTTAGAGATAGTCAACAAGTTTTTTGCATGGTAAGTCGAGTCTAACCAATTGTTTAACATTTTAAGAAGTTATGAGGAAGGAAAGGCAGTGGATGTTGACTAGATGGACTTTAGCAAGGTTGTTCACTATGTCCTGCATGGGAAGCAGGTTCAGAAGGTTAATTCTTTTGACTTTCAGGATGAAGTATAAATTTCATTAACCATTGACTTATCAGGAAAAGACAAAGAATGATAGTAAGTAATTGTCTTCAGGCGTTTAAGGTATGTCATCAAAGATTCTTGCAAATTTCTACAGATATACCATGGAGTGCATTATAATTGGTTGCATCACTGTCTTGTAAGGATAGCCACCAAACAAGATCAGAAAAAGCAGCAGGAAGTTGTAAACTCAGCCAGCCTCCCTGCCATTGAGGACATCTTCAAAAGGCAATGCCCTGAAAAGGTGGCATTCTTTATGGACCCCTATCACCTAGAACATGCCCCCTTCTCGTTGCTACCTTCGAGGAAGAGGCACAGGGACCTGAAGACACATGCTCAATGTTACAGGAACCGCTTCTTCCCCACCGTCAGCAGATTCCTCAATGGTCAATGAACCCATGAACACTACCTCATTACTTTTTGTTCTGATTTTCCACTACTTATTTAACTTAAGTACTGTTTTATATTACAGTACTTCTTACTGTAATTTATAGTTTTTATGCATTGTAATGTGCTGCTGCAAAACAACAATTTTCATGACATATTGCAGTGATATTAAACCTGATTCTAATTCTTATTCTGATTCTGAATCTGACTTGTGGTGTGCCACAGGGATCAATGCTGTGCCCGTTGTTGTTTATCAACCACATCTGTATTTCATTGTGGTGACATGGCAGTCAGAGTCAAGTTGACCTGTGCAAAATACTTCAGTGGCAGTTCTCTGTTAGATAGCTGGTCAAAGACAACTCTGGACACTCCAAGTGAGTAGTACGGTGGTGCAGCTGGTAGAGATGTTACCTCGCAGCACCGAAGACCTGGGTTCAATCCTAACTTCGGGTGCTGTGACCATGGGGGCTTCCTCTGGATGCTCCAGTTTCCTCCCTCATTCCAATTGATTAGCCACTGTACATTGCCTCGAACGTGTAGTTGAACGTTTGCATTTGGTGGTGGGGGGTGCTGGATGAAATGTTGGGAGATTAATGTAGGATTGGTGTAAAATATGAGGTTGATAAATGGTTTGTACTCAATGGGTGAAGGGTCTATTTCCATACTTCTCTCTATAAATTGATAAACCTGAGTTATCATCACTGTTAGATCCAATTTGTTGCTGTGCACATTTTTAGCCAATTGTGTAGAAGAATGTTCTGAATATGTTCAGAATATTTCCAATTGAAGGGCAGAAATTGCTTGCTTATGTAATTCTCATCTGAGCCATGATGGTTTTCTTCCATTTTCATTCACAACATTGTGATGCTCAAGGGCGTTGGAGTCAGAAGTTCAATTCCAATGCTGTCTATATGTCCTTCCTTTGAGCACATGGCTTTCCTTTGGGTGCTCTGATTTCTTTCTACAGATCAAAGTTAGTAGGTCAATTGGTTAATTAGAAATTGCCCTGTGATTAGGCTAATGTTAAATAGGTGGGTTGCTGGGTGGTGTGGCTCATTGGGACTGAAGGGCCTGTTCCCCATTGTATCTCTAAGTAAATAAACAAATAAATAAATATGTAAACATCATAGGACATAAATAAGACACACCTGGATCACCATATATCTCAAGGTTTCTGTGAAAAGGAATGAATCACAGATTATTTTCAAAAACCTTGAATTTTGCTGCAAAGTGGGTGTGCTTGACATTTCCAACTTCTCGAGATCTTCTATCAAATAGCTCACCAGGGGTTCATCTGTTTGAATCAACATGAGTTTTAATTACACCATTCAAGTTCTCTGCATCACACCTACTTTTCAGTTTAGTCACAGATTTTGTCAGCATTATCTATTGCTTTAGATATTAAAAGTGGAATATTTAATTTTTTGTATAATGTACAGCACAAATCCTTCAAATGTTGACAAGCATATTTTCTGAAAACTGCAGAAATGACAACTAATATATTTGCAGATCATTTCTAGCTATTTGTTAAATATTCCACATATTGTTCATCTTCTTAAAAGTATTATGAACACATCATGCCATTTGTCTCTTCTACTGTACTCTGGTACTTCGAGAATTTCTTCTCAAGTTATAGAACACACTTCACAAACAAATTGCTTTACATCTGCAATAACTATTTTGAAGATCGTGCTCAGTATTCTTGAAGCAAAATGTAACTTCATTTGGTTGACATAGGTATATTGCTGTACGGAATTTTATCAGGGGTAAATAAAACTCTTTTTTCTTAAATAAGTCATTCATTAAAACTGAAAAGATAACTGAAGCCCTAACATTTGACAACACACCATTTGGAAGAGTGGGAATTCTGGCATGACAGATGGATAATGGACAAGTCTTCATCAGAAGTACTGAAGTTACTGTTTGTGGTGATGGTACCAAAGGGTCAACAGAGTCAAATGATGGGAAAAATATGGACACTCTCAGAAAAAAGTAAATAAATTTTAAAAGATCATTTCAAGATCAAATTTTCTCTCAAATAATCAATAAAATTTCACCATCAATTTTGTCAAACAAAGAACATAGCTAATGATGCATTTAAATAGCAACAAAACTGCCAACTTCCAAGCTTATGACTGTTGGAATCTCTGAAAGTATCTGTTAACCCTGATTTAAACAACAGGTGATATTTTGCTTGCTTCTAGCAAAAGTCTGGGCCCAAACTGGAGAGGACAGCCTCTAGTGACAAGGTTGTCAATTAGGTTTGTATAATCAAAGAGTTACACATCATGTAAACAGACCATCCCAAGTCATCCAACCTGACCAGGTGCCTAATTATACAAATATAATTTCCCTGTGCTTGCCTCGTATCCCTTTAATCCTTTCTTATTTGTGTACCTGCTGTTACGTACCCTATAACTGGGTTGCCAAACCAGCAGAAATGGATCACTCAGTTGGAGTCTGGATTACTAGAACTAAGAAAGCTTTATTAAAGAAACAAGCAACACAGTAATCGAAAGGATAATAAATGCAACAGTTCAGCAATGATAAACACACACGTGCACAGAATTAAGATAACAGGATCAATCAAGCTCTATCGTTGTTTAGGGGTAAATGACCAATTTCAAAGTGACACAAAGTTCAGTTCAATTTAGTTCAGTTCGCAGTAATCGTTGCCATGGCGATGGACAACATGGGGGGAGAGAGAGAGAGAGAGAGAACGGGAACGACTGATCATTCAGAAACGGCTTCCACTCACAGACCGGCGATATTGCTCACAAGCAGCTTCCGGGCGGGTCCTTTGTGATGTCACCTGAGGTCACCGACTGTGACCCCTCCTCCAGATGCAGTCGATCCTCTGCAGTGAACCCGGCACCCAAGCGAGGGTGGACACACACCGGGTTCCTGCTGATCGTACCTTTCCACCCTGTGCGTTTATGGCCCGGTACTTCCCACCGACTCGTGAGAGGCGCACCGCTTCCAGGGTCTCGTTACCTCGGGTGTCGTGTGTGTCTTGCCTTAGCGAACCTGTCCCTTTTTATCCCCCTGCTGGGGTATCGCCTGTCCATCACTTCAAACAGTTCAGGGTTCAAAGGGGGAGCCGCTCTTGACAATACCCAGACTGATGGCTCCTTCATTAACACCTCCAAATGCTGCTTCATTGTGTGCCTTATCTCTCCCTCCCCTGAGGACAGTTGGCAGACCAACTGATGATGCCACTGGTGCTATCCCAGGCCAGCAAACATCTTAATTTATGTGTATTCTCGTCACACTGCCTAAATGCCATTTTCAATGTTGTAATTGTACCCACCTCTATCACCTCCTCTGGCAACTTATTTCATTTGCTCACCACCATGTATCTGAAAAATGTATCCCTCAGTTCCCCTTTAACTTTCCCTCTCTCACCTTTACCAATCTCCTCTCATATCAATCTCCCCTGTCCCAGGGGGAAAAAACACTGCAACATTCTATCTTGCCTATAGTTCTCATAATTTCACCAATCGCTCTCAGGTCACCCTTCTACCTCCACCACTGAAGGGAAAACAGCCTATTCGATCTCTCCTCAACACGCAACCTCTCCAGTGCTAAAACCATTACTGTGAATCTTTTCTGCACCCTCTAGCTTATTCACATCCTCCCTATAGTGTGGTGACCAGAAATGCACACCGTCCTCCAATTAGTGATTCGTAACATGACAGCCCAGCTCCTTTAATCGATATGTAGATTATATATAAAGGATGAGCCTTTCCCAGATTTTCTCTATTAAACAAACATTGTACTTCAGTGTCAGAGATCACATTATTGTAGCTACAATACCGTGGCCTAAATATCACAGTAATTAACCCAACCTCATCTGTCAAAGCAAAATAAATTTTGGTAAGATTCACAGATGCATCCACAGTAGTTCAAGGTTTGCCACTGCGACTGAATGTGACTACATGAAAAATGGTGATGCACTAATCAATAACTTTGTTGTGTATGATTTAGGAGAGCATCTTCCAATTATATTAGATTTAAGATAGCTGGACCAATCATCTAAGTACAAGTCAAAATCATGCATCAAGCTGATTTAATTCGATAAGAAAGCATTCACTTTGTTAGCTCAGCCATCTCTTGCGCTGGAATTGTGACCATGGAAGAACAATTGAATTAACCAATAGTTTCTGCTGAATGGTTACCTTGAGAACTAGAAGAACCAAGAGGGCAAACACAATCTGATTGCTCTTGATGGTGGAGGAGAACTGAGGAAATGATATTCACAGTGGCTTATTGTGCTGTTTTAACAGGTTATTCAAATTGCAGAGAGCATCACATGTCATCTTCATCTAATTGTCAGTAGGATCAGCAGTAATGGGACCTAAATGTTGTTGTCCCTGAGAATATGCTTTTGGGGTCATAATGCCCTTTTACCCTGGTACTCTGAATACAGACTGCATGCATTCATTACATTGCCTTCCCATCTGCTTGACTGTAGTGTGAAGCTACTGACAATTGCATCAGTCAGGGGGATTGATAGGATGGTGAAATTCAAATATGGTCCATTTGTGCTTGGGCAATGATGACTGCTTTTTATGCAAAATGAGAAGGTGATGAAGATCTTGGCTATCTCTTACCTTTCTCATCCTCCTCTATCTGGTTATCTCTTGCCTTTCTTATCCTCCTCCATTCCTCCTGGCTGCTCACTGCATAATGGACACCAAGGGCTCTGCTCTAATGATGTCCAAGCTTCAGCAGCCCACACCGACCTGCTCCAGTGGGTATCACTGGGCTCTTGTACTTCAGTTTAGGTTGTCAAAATGATTAAGGTACCATGTGTGGCAGCCTGGCTCTTCTTCCAAGCTAATCGCCCATTTATGCTCAATGGAGATATGATACAATAGAGAACTCCTGTGACTATTACCGAACATTTGCTTTGTTACAGAGATTGAGATGGATAGGACACAACAAACTGTTGCAGATGGTGTGGGGGGGGGGGGGGCTCTAGATTCATATGGGCCAAATGCAAGGGAATGGAAAAAGTTAAGGTAAGTACCTTTGTCAGCATGTATGGGTGGAGCCAAAAGGCCTGTTTCCATTATTGTATCTGCAACAACTATTTATTTTCTATCAGCTCAATTCATATATCCACCAACATGTAGAAGTTGCCTCTCAGGTCTCATTTAAATCTTTCTCCTTTCTTCCAAACTTACGCCTTCAATTTTTGATTCCTATTCCCTGGAGAAAAGACTGTGCATTCATTTATCAATGCCCCTCATGATCTTGTACACAACCAGAATATCACCGTCATTCTCCTCTGTTATAAATATATTGAGTCCTGTTCTGCAAAATAATTGCATGTGGACACAAACTCTCTGGGTTCTGAGTGAGAGAAGCTGAGTATACATCCTCCGACTGTCCTCACATAACAAGTAGTGGATCAGCATTACTGCATCACTGAATGTCAGAGCAGGCGTGGTAAGTGACTGTGTGGAATGGTGGTGGGGGGTGGTGAGGGAGCATTCAACTAGTCCTCTCGTGCTTCCTTCTCCTGTGTTTAATCTATGGAATACCGATTAGTTTCGGTAGATCTCAGATCTGATATATGGCACCAGCAAAGCAGCTTACATGCATCCTGTTCACTGGATTTTCATCAAAAACATGTCCTATCTCTGTCTATTGCTCTTTGGCAAAAAGATACTTAATTGTGGACAGTTATCTTTGACCAACAGTGAATCACGGCAGCAATTGCAAACAGTGAGGTATATAATGATTATGAAGACACGTGGTCCTCTTTTGTTGTCATTTAGTAATGCATGCATTAAGAAATGATACATTATTTCCTCCGGTGTGATATCACAAAACACAGGGCAAACCAAGACTGAAAAAACTGACAAAACCACATAATTATAACATATAGTTACAAACAGTGTAACAATTCAGTTGTTTCAGTTGTTCGTCCATCGTTGACGTCGATGAAGACCTCGACACCATAATGATGGTGTCGAGACTGGCGCGTGATTTGGATTTAAGTGAGGGAGAGTTGCGCAGCGTCAGCCTCACTCTCTCTTCCCAATTCCCATCTGGATCCAGTGGCAAGACAGAGTCTAGACGGCTGGAGATGGGACTAGGCGCAGTGGATGACCAGGACGTCTTCTGTGTCTTGTCCTGCTCTACACGTTCCATGACGCTTGCAGAGACCGTCTTCTTGACCATTGGACCTTCCATTGGTCTTGTCCGCTCAATCCGCTGGAGTCTGTCTTCACATGCTAGGATAGACACTCCCTATCTCACCGAGGGTTTGAGACCCGTCCGCTACCCTCACCTGGTTTAGCCGGCTTGTCGAAGCTGTTGCCCGGCGTGTGGCCGCTGTCGCATGCAAACAGCAGCAGGGAGCCACAGGTGAGAGCTGAGTGCCAGGTGGGGACCAAAGGTGGACTAACTGGACTAACAGTGTAACCTGATGAAGAACTCCATGAGCACAGTAAAGTTCAAAGTTTCTCAAATGTCCCACATCTCACGCAGACGGGAGAAGGAAGGAAAACTCTCTCTGCCATGCCGACCACAATCCGACTCTGAGACATCAGAAAACATCGAGCTCTGATCAGCTCTCTGACAGCGAGTACTGAGCGCCATCTCTGTCCGATTGATTCGACCTCCTTCTTGGTCACCAAAAGCAGGCAAAGCCGGGATTTTGAGGCCTACCCTCCGAAAGATTCCTGACCACGTAGTAACGACAGCAGCGAACGGGCATTTCAGAAATTTCTCCAGATGTTCCTCTGTGCTTTCACATCCATTCTCCATCAAATCAGAATTGTCCATGGCCCCTATTTAATGGATACGATATAATTTTCACCGGAGAGCTGCGCATGCGCGGCGCGCTGCCATCTCCAGTTCTAGTCTAGTAGAAGACAGCACAAAAATGTTAATGGTCCTGATGCAATTAAGCAAACGGGACTGAAATTATTATTGCCACTCCAGAGTTGCAGGTGGATCTAAGTCTCTGTGAGGATTACTTTAATTGAATCACAGACTTTTCACGCAATAAATGCAAGAGATTCTGCAGAAGCTGGGAATCCAGAGCAGCGCATACAAAATGTACAGAATAACTCAGTGGGTCAAGCAGCATCTATGGAAATTATTGAAGAGTCGACATTTGGGGCAGAGACCCTTCATCAGGACTGAAAAGGAAGGGGGAAGCAGACATGATAAGAAGGTGGGGGGAGGAGAAGAATGCAAGCTAGAAGGTGACAGTGTTTGGTAGAGGAAGTAAGAAGCAGGGAAGTGATAGTTGGAAAGGTAAAGAACTAGAAAAGAAATAATCTGATAGGAGAGGAGAGTGAAGTACAGGAGAAAGAGAAGGAGGTGATAGGCAGGTGAGCAGAAGAGGAGAGGGGGGAGGGGAGCCCGAGTGCAGGATGTAAGGAGAAGGAAGGGGTTGGGGGGGGGGGGTGTGTGCAAATTAATAGAATTTGATAAATCAATGTTCCTGCCATCAGGCTGGAGGTTACCGAGTTGGAATTTGAAGTGTTTCTCCTCCATCTTGAGAGTGGCATCATCTTGGCAGCAGAGAAGTCCATGGGCTGACATGTCCAAATGGGAATAGGGAATAGAATTAAAATAGTTGGCCACCAGAAATGCTGCTTTTTGTGGATGGAGCAAAGGTGCTCAACAAGATGGTCTCCCAGTCTCTGTCAGGTCTCACCATTGTAAAGGAGACCACATCGAGAACATTGGATATAGTATACAACACCAAGAGATTTGCAGGTGAAGTGTTGCCTCACCTGGAAGGACAGTTTGGGGACTCTGTATGGTGGTGAGGGAGGAGGGGAAGGGCAGGTGTAGCACTTCTTCCACTTGCAGGGATAAGTGCCAGGAGGGAGATTAGTGAGGAGGGAAGAATAGATAAGGAAATCACAGAGGAAGAGATCCCTGCGGAATGTGTAGTGTGTGGGAGGGTGGGGGGGGTGAAGATATGTTTGGTGGTAGGATCCCATTGAAGATGGTAGAATAGTGGAAGTTGTGGAGAATGATGAGCAGATGTGGAAGCTGATAATATAGTAGGTGAGGATAAGAGGAATTCAATCCTTGTTAAGGCAATGGTGAATGTCTGGGAATTGGATGAGATGCGAGTGAGGGCAGCATGTATGGTGGAGGAAGGGAAACTCTGTTCTTTGAAGTACATATCTGATATTTGTAAAGGAAAGCTTCATCCTGGGTACAGAAGTGGCAGAGACAAATGAACTGAGAGAAGGGAATAGCATTTTTACAGGAGACATGTTGGGAAGAGATAGTCAAGATAGTTGTGGCAGTTGTTGGGTTTATAAAAAGAAATTGGTCGACAATTTGTACCCAGAGATGGAGACTGAAAGATTGAGAAAGGGCTGAGAAGTGTCAGAAATGGACCAAGAGAATTTAAGGGCAATGTGGAAGTTGGAGGCAAAGTTGATGAAATTGGTGAACTCAGCATGGGTGCAGGAAGCAGCACCAATGCAATCGATTGTCTTTGTGTTTTTATGTTGCTTTTCATACAATGTTGCTCAATGAAATTCAATTCAGATTTCTCAATGGATAGTTGACAGCCGGATGAAGAGTCTTGATCCAAAACATTGACTGTCCATTTCCCTCCACAAATGCAGCCTGACCTGCTTAATTTCTCCAGCAGCTCATTTCTACTCAGCCTGCTTTCAGCAAGCAGCCATGCCATACAAGTGGTGGTCTCTATCTTCCAGCCCTTCTGCATTCCAGTGAAAATTCAAAAGAGATGTGCAGGACAAGTTTCTTGTGTGCTGGCAGGTTTGATGCTAGAGACAGTTACAACTGTGGCATATAAATATGCAGAGACTAGAGGGATATGCATCATTTACAGATAGAAAGGGCAAAGTTTCATTAGCTTATTTAGATTTGCACAACATCATAGGCATAAGGATCTGTCATTATGCTGTACTGTTCTATGTTCTGCAAGATTCAGGTTATTAAAGGAAGTTTAGTTTTTATCTTTGCACTACTATGGAACAGTGGGGAATGAGAATGTCGTTTAGAGCAAAACCACTGCATAAAAATTCACTGCCAGAAAGAAAATAAGTGAGGAAACAGATGATGATTTACCTTTTATCATAACAACAGGGAAGCCAACTATAAGAACAGTACAGGGACTGTAGTGTCGATGGCAAGTGTTTCTCCAGTTGCTTTGTCTGAAGGTACAACTACAATGTGGTCTGGTGAGCAAAGAGGCAGGAAGAAGAAAGGATATTATATGCATTTGGATGCAAGGCTTCTCTACCTGAGTTACCTTTTACTACAAAACAAGTAGCGCTTGCATTTAAGTCAGTGGGAGACCTTGCATTTTTTTTACAAATGAATGGAAGATGTTTTTGCGTTTGGAAGTGTCTGGATGTTTTTGAAACAATCATGTGTTACTCACTGCTCCACTTCAACGTTAAACAGGGAGCAACTAAATAAAATAAACCCAAGGTGGAGAAACCAATTGAATTCTAAAAATCTAAGCAAACTCAAAGCATGGAAAAAAAAACTGTTTTTTATACCCTTTAGAAAAATGCTTAAAGGAGAATGACAATGTTTGAGAGGTGGGCAGCGAATTGATGCTAGAAAGTATCCGGTTTTGAAAGTGCAGGCGCCCATTATTCCTGGATCTCCCAAGTATCAGTGATGTTTCTGCTCCAATCAAAAGACTGAGAATGCAAGTGGCTTCTTTCAATGAGGTTGAAGAGAGTTGATGATACCAGAGAAAAGCACAGAAATATTTTAAACAGACACAAGAAAGAATATAGATGCTGGAATGGAGCAACATACAAATAAGTGCTGGAGGAACTCAGCAGGTCAAGCCGCAACTATAAGGGCAAAGGAACAGTTGGCATTACAGGCTGAGACCCTTCGTGATTAAGAACCGTGGCCCTGAACGTCGACTGTTCATTTCTTTCCAATGATGCTGCCTGATCTGCTGAGCTCCCCCAGCATTGTTCATGTTACTGAATATATTAAATAGAACCATTAATTTGCTGGCTCAGAAGGAGAAGAGGAGTTTCACCTCTTAGAGAACAAAGCTCATTTTCTCTTTAATGTAAATTATGCTAAATTGTTTCCTTTGCCATATTGCTTTGGAATTTAAAACAAATGTAGATTTTATGTAGACAATGGGGACTGACTGGATGAGGAAGAAGCAACACTATCCCCTAGTGGTGTGAAGCCAGAACTTCACACAGACTTTCCCCTGTATCCCCCCTCCTTCTCACCCCTCACCACAATAGGACTGTAAATACTGCAATCTCAGTTGGTGATTGTACAAATTTGCCCTCACACCAATGCACAGTCATGAACGTTAGGGAAAGAGCACTGTTACTTTGTTAGTCAATGATATGCAAAAGATTATTAACTACAGCTTCAGCTTGGCTTTCAACACATCTGAAGGATGTATTTGGGATTAGGAAGTGCTGTTGGGAGGATGAATTGCTGAATACTCTGTGGGCCTGCAGCCTCATAATCTCTACTAAAGATGGTTGGGGAATATTTAGAAATTGAAAATACCCATGAATAGTCATAACATTTTGTAAATTGACTCACACTGCCTAAAATTTTCTTAATTATTAGTCCTCCTGTGTTCCCTCAAATTATTTTATTTGATACCCTTTCAGAATTAACATAATGAGATACCTCGAGCTATGGCACACTGCACATTTTATTCTTAGTAACTGATAACTGTCCTCAGATGAGGATCCACATTTTCATGTGCAAACTGCTGTTAGTGTTTTCATTTTAATTGAATATAATTTAGATCAAAGGGTTATTGGCTTCCAGCCCTGTGGTTTAACAAATATTCTGAGGTGTTACATTACAATTAACCAAAGGCCTGTTTGTATTTGACAGCATTTTGCTTTGGGCTAATTGGTTTCAAACACCACTCTTAACTGAATACATTGTTTACTGCCAAATTATTTCAATATGATACCTGATGCACCTGTCGACATTTGTGACATAAAGAAGCCAAAGAGAGCTAAGCTCCATGTGATGCCATCTCTGTAAATATGTCTTCAGTAGCCAGCTGTAATATCTAAAGGGATTATCCATTTACTAGACCGTAAGAACATAAGAACATAAGAAATCAGAGCAAGAGTAGGCCATCTGGCCCGTCAAGCCTGCTCCGCCATTCCATAAGATCATGACTGATCTGACCATGGACTCATCCCCACTTATATGTTTTTATAAGATTTTGTCACTTCCTTCTGAATTCCAGTGAGTACAGTCCCAGGTGACTTAATCGTTCCTCATAGTCTAAACCCCTCATTTCTGGAATCAACCTGGTGAACCTCGTCTGCATCACTTCCAAAGCCAATATATTCTTCCTCAAGTAAAGGGACCAAAACAGCATGCAGTACTCCAGATGTGGCCTCACCAGTACCCTGTACAGCTTCAGCATATCCTTCCTGCTCCCAAATCAATCCCTCTAGCAATGAAGGTTCACATTCCATTTGTCTTCATGATAGCCTGCTGCACCTGCAAACCAACCTTTTGGGATTCGTGCACAAGCACCCCAAGTCCTTCTGCACACTAACATGCTGCAATCTTTTACCATTTAAATAATAATTTGATCTTCCATTTTTCCTTCCAAACCTCACATTTACCAGCATTGTATTCCATCTGCCAGACCCTTGCAACTCACTTAATCTATCTATATCTCCCTGCAGACTCCCCGTATTTGCTGCACAGTTTGCTTTTCCACTCAATTTAGTGTCATTAGCTAACTTACATACACTGCACTCGGTCCCCTTTTCCAGATCATTAATGTATATTGTTAACAGTTGCGGGCCCAGCACCGACTCCTGCAGCACTCTGCTCATCACTGATTGCCAGCCAGAGAAACACCCATGCATCCCACCTCTCTGCTTTCTATTGGATAACCAACTCTCTATCCATGCTAATACATCACCCCCAACTCTATGCATCCTTATCCTATGGATAAGTCTTTTATGTGGCATCTTATCTAACACCTTCTGGAAATTGAAGTAAATAACACCCATCTGTTCCCCTCTATCCACTGCGCTTGTTGTATCCTCAAAGTACCCCCAGTAAGTTTGTCAAACAGGACCTGCCTTTGTTGAATCCATGCTGCATCTGCCTGATGGATCCATTTTTTTCCAGGTACCTCACTATTTCTTCTTTAATGATAGCTTTAAGCCTTTTCCCAATGACAGATGTTAAACAAGCTGGCCTATAGTTACCTGCCTTTTGCCTACATCCTTTCTTGAACAGTGGCATGACATTCACCTTCTTCCAAACCACCAGGACCTGCCCAGAGTCCGGAGAATTTTGGCAAATTGTCACCAAATCCTGTACTATAACTTCTGCAATTTCTTTCAGTAGCTTGGGATGCATTCCATCAGGACCAGGGGACTTATCTATCTTCAGACTCACAAGTTTACTCAGCACTACCTCTTTAGTGATACTATCGTATTGATATCCTCACCTTCCATCACATCCATATCATCTCTCTTTGGCATGTTAGACATGTCCTCCACTGTGAAAGACTGAATCAAAATAGTCATGCAAAGCCTTGGCCATTTCCTCATTACCCAATATCAATTCCCCATTCTTGTCCTCCAAGGGACCTACATTCACTTTTGCCATCCTTTTCCACTTTGTATAATTATGAAACTTTTACTAGTGGTTTTTTGTTGCTTTTTAAAGTTTTCACAATCTTCCGGTTTTCTACTACTCTTGGTGACTTTGTTTGCCCAAGCTTTTAGCTTGATGCCTTCTTTTATATCCTAAGTTATCCATGGCTGGATCCCTCACCCTCACCCTCCTTGCTTTTAACTAGAATATACTTTTGTTGAGCACCGTGAAAAATCTCTTTGAAAGCCTTCCACTGTTTCTCAACTGTCCCACCATATAGCCTGTGTTCCCAGTCTACGTTATCCATTTCTTCCTTCATCCCGTTATAGTCTCCCTTGCTTAGGCATAAGACAATGGTTTTAGATCAAACTGCTATACCCTCCATTTGTATGAGAAACTCAACCATACTGTGATCACTCTTTCCAAGAGGGTCCCCAACTACAAGATCACTAATTTTACCTGTCTCATTGCACAGGACAAGATCCAACATAGCATATTCCCTTGTAGGTTCAGTAATATGCTGTTCATGAAAGCCATCATGGATACATTCTATGAAGTCCTCCTCAAGGCTTCCTTGATCAACTTGGTTCACCCAGTCTATGTGCAAATTAAAGTTCTTCACGATAATTGCTGTTCCATTACATGCCTCAGATATTTCTGTTTATTGCCTGTGCCACTGTAATGTTATTATTTGGTGGCCTACAGACAAATCCCACCAGTGAATTTTTCCCTTTACCGTTCCTAATCTCTACCCAGATGGATTCGACATTCAGCTCCTTTGTGATTGTCTCTCACTATCGTCCTGATCTCATCCTTAATTAACTACTCCACCTCCCTTACCTTCCTGCCTATCCTTCCGTATTACCTGATATCCTTGGATATTTAATTCCCAATCCTATCCACCCTGCAACCACGTTTTTGTAATGGCTACTAAATCATACCCCTTTGTACTGATTTGTGCCGCAAGTTCACTGACCTTGTTTCGGACACTACGGACACTTGGATAAAGTGAGCTTACACTCATTGTGCCTTTAAAATCTAGTAATCTTTGTCTCTTATGCACTTGAACTTTCTGCACTCCACCCTTATTTATCTCTTTTTAAATTTTTGCTTTTAGTTTGACTTTATCCACACTTTTTTACTTTATCCATACTTCTCCAATCTGTTGTGCCCACTTCCATGTTGTTTAGTTTAAAGCCCTATTCACAGCCCTAGTTATGCGATTCGCCAGGATTCAGGTCCCATCGCATTTCAGTGAAGCTCGCCCCAATGGAACAGCTCCCTGCTTCCCCAATAATGGCGCTAGTTTCCTATGAATTCAAGCCCACTTCTCACACACCGATTCTTGAGCTACACATTTAACTCTCTAATCTACTTGACCCTGTGCCAATTTACATGTGGCTCAGGTAGTTATCCAAAGATTACCACCTGGTTCTGGTTCTTTTTAATTTAGTCCCTAGCTGTTCTAATTCCCTCAGCAAAATCTCTTCCCCTGTTCTACCTACGTTGTTGATACCCACATGGACCATGACAACTGGAGATAGTATAGTCAGGGAAATAAAACAAAGTTCTCTGTCGTGAACAGAGCACCCCGAAGGCTGTATTGCCTACCTGGTACCCAGGTTTGGGACATTTTATCTGACCTGCGGAGTAATTTCCTGTTGGAGGGGTAAGCTTTACCCCATCCCCTTTGGTTCCACACGTGGATTACCATTCTGATTTTCCAGAAGACCATTTTTGTCCCTTGCAGTCCATCTGCTCTTAACATATCTGTAGAATTCCTTAGGATTCTTCTTCACCTTCTCTGCTCAGGCAACTGCCTGCCTTTTTCAGCCTTGCTGATTTCTTTCTTAGTGTTCTCTTGCATTTCTTATACTCCATAAGCACCTCATTTGTTCCTACCTGCCTATACCTGATATGCACCTCCTTTTCTCCTTAACCAGGGCCTAATATCTATTGAAAACCAAGGTTCTCTACACCTGCTATATTTACGTTTTATTTTGATAGGCACATACAAGCTTTGTACTCTCAAAATTACACTTTCGAAGGCCTCCTACTTACCAAGTACACCTTTGCTAGAAAACAGCCTGTCCCAATCCACACTTGCCAGATCATTTCTGATACAATCAAAATTGGCTTTTCTCCTATTTAGAATCTCAATCCGTGGACCAGACCTATCTATTTACATATTTACTTAAAGCTTATGGAATTTTTATCACAGGATCCCCTACACTAACGTCTGTCACCTGCCCTTCCTAATTCCCTAATAGCAGATCAAGTACCACGTACTCTCTCATTGGGATTTCTACGTAGCAATTAAGGGAACTTTCCTGATATCGTTTGACAAACTCTACCCCATCTAACCCTTTAACAGTATGGGAGTCCCATTCAATATGTGGAAAGTTAAAATCATCTACTATAACACTTTATATTCCTTACAAGAATCTTTGATCTCTCGACAAATTTGTTTCTTTAAATCCCTTGGACTATTGTGTGATCTGTATTATAGCCCCATTAACGTGGCCGTAACTTTCTTGTTCCTTATTTCCGCCTATAACACCTCACTAGACGAGTTATCATGTCTGTCTTGATGGAGCACGGCCGCATCATTTTCCCTGTCTAGTAATGCCCAATTTCCTCCTTTAGTCCCTCCTGTTCTGTCATGTCTAAAACAACAGAATCTCAGAATATTAAGCTACCAGTCTTACCCCTCCTGCAATTAAGTCTCACTAATGACTACAGTATCATAATTCCATGTGTTGATCCATGCCCTGAGCTCACCTGCCTTTCCTATGATACTTCTTGCATTGAAATATATGTGGCTCAGGTCTTTAATTGCACCTTGCTCAATCGTTCGATTCCTGACATTTGTCTCCGCAACCTCTCAACTATATGTTCTGGCACTCTGGTTCCCATCCCCCTGCAGCTCTAGTTTAGGTCCTCCCCCACCCGCCCATGCAGCAGTAACAAAACTTCCTTACAGTTCATGCGCAAACCATCCTTTCTGTTCTCCACCTTCCCTGGAAGACAGCCTAACAAATCAAAATCTGATGCCCTCCCTCCTATGCCACTTGTTAAAAATATATGTTCTTCTCTTTCTAGCATGTGGCGTGGGTGGCAATCCTGAGGTCACAACCCTGGAGGTCCTGCCCTTTAACTTAGCTACTAAGTCCTCAAACTCACTTTGTAGAACCTCATCACTCTTCCTATCTACTTCAGTCGTACCTACAATGGTACCTATATAATCCCTAAGTTCTCTCTTCAGGACCTCCTCTCTTTTCCTACCTATGTTATAGGTGTCAATATGTGCCAAGACTTCTAGCTGCTCTTCCCTCCCCTTTAGAATGCTGTGAACCCAATTTGAGATGTCCCTCACCCTAGCACGTGGGTGGCAACATGCTATTCGGGTATCTTTATGGCATCCACAGAATCTCCTGTCTACTTCTCTAACTATGGAATTCCCTACCACTACTACAGTCCTCTTCTTCCCCCTTCCCTTCTGAACCACAGTGCCAGACTCAATGTTAGAGACCCTTTCACTGTGGCTTCCCCCGGTAGGCCATTCCCACCAACAGTATCCAAAGTGGTATACTTATTATTAACAGAAATGGCCACAACGATACTCTGCATTGGCTGCCCATTTTCGTTCCCTCTCCTGACAGTCACGCTGGTACCTACCTTTTGCATCTTGGAGTGACCACTTCCCTATCACCTCATCGGTTTCCCGTACGAGCCAAAGGCTATCGAGCTGCAGCTCCAGTTCCTTAACACGTTCTCTGAGGAGCTGCTGCTTGGTGCACCTTGTGTACTTGTGATTATCCTGGATGATGGAGGTTTACCAGAATTCCCACATCTTAGACAAAGAACACAACACAGCCTCCGGAACCACCCACACTGTACTAACTATGTAACAACAAGAGGGAAAATAAAGAAGAAGCTTACCAGGTACTTATCACGCCCAAGCCTGTTCTCATGAGCCAAAGACTGCCCACTTAAACACTGGTCCACTCACACAATAGCTGTTCCAACAATAGCAGTCCCTCTTGTCTCTACCTTATTTTTTACTTGTCCTTGCTAAGGAATTGTGATTTGATTATGTTACCAGAAAAATATGAAAGCCTTCAAATGTTCCTTTTTTAATTCTCACTCATAGACCTGTGAGTAGCCTCCCCTCTCATTCCCAATTCTACTTGGTCACCGGAAAAATGCTGAAAGACTGCGAATGCTCATTTTTTAAATCCCACTCATGGACCTGCGAATAGCTTCCTTCCTCATTCTGAATTCAGCTGGGTCACTGAAAAAAACGGGAACAATTGCCTGCCTCAGTCATATTGAAAAGCATTACATGAGGTTTTGGTAACTTTCATAGCAGTTTCTTTCTTACACTAGGCAGCTCAAACCTCAGACTGAGACAAGGATGGCCACATTGTAGGTTGTCATAGTGACTGCAGCCACTGGCACTTAGGCCCCAGGATTATATCGTATTGGAACTAAACCAGTTTACAACATCTCTCTATCTAACTGCAGTTGTATAATATGCAAAGGGTATTGGCACATAGAGATAAATACACTTCACAAAGTAGATTTTGGTACTTTAAGACAGAATGTATCCATCTCTGCAGATAATGCATTTCAAGGTTCAAAGATTCAAAGTAGATATATTATCAAAGAATACATACAATAAACTATACACCTTAAGATTTGTCTGCTTACAGGCAGCCACCAAAGCAAGAAACCCGAGGAATCCAATTAAAAAAAAAGAAAGACTAAAACTACAGCACAGAGAAAGAGAAAGAAAAAAAATACAATCATGCAAACAATAGAAGCAAGTGACCATGTTCCGAACCACACTGAATCCTTAGGTTCGCTCCCCGGAGTAGCAGGTGTAGGCCTAAGCTTTGGTCTCAGTAGCACAGCAGCCGGAGCATTTCACTGCCGAGAGATGAATGAATATTACAGGGAAGTGAGTGAAATCAGCCTGACGCTTGCCTCCAATCCCGACACTTGGGTTTTCTAGCCCATCTGGAGTGCCGTTTAAATTGTCCAAGTATTGGGTAATGCGTTGCTCTAGGACCTGGACCTTGGAGCAGTAAAATGACTGGGCTGCCCAGCCTGAATCCATTCTGGATGTCATCAAATTGGCTCAGCACTTGGAGTGATTTAGTCTTACTCCCAGGTTAAGTGGATGAGCATTGAAACTCCTCCACATCGACTCCTCCCCAAACCGTTCATTCCAACTCCATCTCCAATATAAATAACTCCATCCGCAACCCCGTCTCAAACACATTGCACTTCGTCCTTGTGAATGCTCACTTTTCAAATTAGCTTTGCCTGAACTTGTTTCTTCACTGTTTGCGGTGAGAGTTTACCACAATTTTGTTCAGAAAAGGGTTTATTTTAGTCGAATCAAAAGAAGCTTGGTTCCCTCAAATTCCAACCAGTGTGTCACCCTCAGATTGCATCATGAAAGACAATACCTATACCCAGATGGGCAGACCATTGTGACAACAATATCTTGCCACTGTGACAACGTGTTTCATAACCTCAGTCTACACAGGGGAGGTGTGCTGATGAGGGGTGGGGAGGGCAGACAGCTTAATGCCATGTTGCCATTTGAAATGAGGCTGGACAATTATGCGCTGAGGCAACCGTCTGCTATCAGGGGAAGTGTTAGAATTCAGAAGTTTCGACTTCTGATTTCTATTGTCTGTACTTCTTGACATTGCTCTTATGTTTGGAACAAATCTTTGAATGCATCAAGAATTTTATTATACATACACACATGCACATGCATACGCGCATACACACACACACACACACACACACACACACACACACACACACACAAGTCTTTGCTAGTTGGATGTCCCATCAAATACTTTTCTTCCCATTGAACTCTCAACTGCTCTGGTCAAAAGAAACTCACATGCCATGGCCTTCCCTCTAAACAGATCAAACTTCTGGGCTGTAACATAAATTACGCGCAGTGACAATATCTGAGCTAGTCCCCATGAGAGGTGATTCAAGTGATGTGTGTCTTCTTCTTGTCCTACATTCACCTGGTTAGGATACTGCCTTTGACTGTCTAAGGGGCTCAACATTCACAAAGGGGAAGGTGAGCAGCTGGAGGTCATGTCCATATTGGTAGTAATTGCATCAGTAGAAACGGGGAAGGGCTGGAAATGGAGATTACCATCAGTAGAGATGGGGATTACCCTTGGTGCCAAGTGCTAGTCAGGGCAGGAATAGAAAGATAAGACAGATGAATGTGCAGCTGAGGAACTTATTCAGGGTTTCATGATCTTGGATCATTGTGACCTCTCCTGGGCTGGGGTAACCTGTACAAGAGAGTAAGTTGTGCCATAGCTGGAGGAGAAACAAATCCTGACTAGGAGGTTCACTCGTGCCACTTGGGGGCAGTTTTGTTTGCCTGTGGATTGAGAACTAGATTACCATGTTAGAAAGTGGAGGGATTGAGAGGAAGTTATCTGTCATGACTAATAAGTTTGTAAGGAAGAACAAGCAGGAGCAAGGCAATAGACACAATGGGGTGGACAAGTTGAAGTGTGTTTATTTTAATGCTAAGAGTATCTGAGGTAAAGGTGATGAACTCAGAGATGTATCAGTACATGAATCTATGATGCTGTGGCCATTACAGAGACTTAGTTGAGATACAGACAGGAGTGAGTTCTTAATGTTCCATGAATTCAATGTTTTACAGAAGATAGAAAAGGGGGAAAAGGTGGAGTGGAGTGGGAAGGGAGGAGGAAGAGTTGCACTATTAAATGATGACAGTGTCACAGTTGCATTCAGAGGGAACATAATAGAGGGCTAATCCACTGACTCTCCAAGGGCAGAACTCAAGAAGAAGAAAGGCCAGCAGCCTGAGCTTTCCGTGAAAAGCCATTTAAGGGAGAGTGAACGCAGCTCCTATAAATAAGCATAAGTATGGACATTGAACAAGAGTATTCTATTGGAACTGGGTATTAGGCAGGAATTAGAGGGAGCTAATTGGGAACAACAGTTTTTAGGCAAGTACATGCCTGACATGTGGAGGCACAAGGGAATGCAGGTGCTGGAATCTGGAATGAGAAACTATGTGCTGGAAGAATTCAATGGTTCATGCAGCATCATTGGGAGAAAAGAATATGTTGGCATTTCAAGCTGAGTCCAGCATTGGGATTGAGAGTGATATGTCCAACATAAAAAGAAGAAGGGGAGTGGTGAGAAAGGATCCCAAGGAAGACTGAGGAGGGGTGTGAGATGACAGTTGGGGAGGTGAGCAGAGGTGGAGTTGGAAGACTGTGGCAGGTGAATGATGATTAGAGGTAGGCGAAGAGGGAGAGGGGCATAAGAAAAAAATATATGGAGCAAAGTTGGGGTAGGTGTGAAGATGGGGACAATTGTTAGATGGAGATAAGAAGGAAGTTAAAGCACTGCCAGTGCTAGATTCGGATAAGTAAAGGAAGTAAGAAAGAGAGCCATTAGTGGAGAGATGAATAATAAATGGGGGGTGTAAGGGGGTGGGGGCCTTTGGGTGGATAGATCCAGGAGGAGAAGGGAATGAAAATGTAGAAATGTATTGAGATACAGAAAAGAATCGGCCCTTCCGGCCTTTCAAGCTGCACTGCCCAACAATTTCTGATTTAATCTGAGCCTAATCGTGTGACAATTTACAATGATCAATTAATTTAGTAACTGGTTAATCTTTGGACTGCAGGAGGAAAATCTCGACCACCTGGGGGAAACCCACATTGTTATGGGGAGAACGTACAAACTCCTTACAGGCAGTAGTGGGAATTGAACCCCTATTGTTGGTAATGTAAATTATATGCTAACCACTACACTACTGTGCCATCCACTGTGAAGATATGGGAAAGGGGACAAAAATGGGAGGACTGATGAGAAGGAAAGGAGGGGAGAAAAGGAAGTTGAAGAGAAATGAAAAGGAAATGAAGAGCACGGCTACCTAAAATAGGAAAACTCAATATTCATGTTAATTGGTTAGAGACTACACAGGAGGACCTTACATTATAACTTGCGATACACCTAACACCTTATATTCCACCGAGACAATCTGCATGAATGATAAGTTTTCCAATTTTTAGTAACCTCTGCAACGCACACAAAATGCTGGAGGAACTCAGTAAGTCAGGCAATGTCTATGGAAATGAATTTACGTCGATGTTTCGAGCCACTCCCCTTCTTCAGGACTGAAAGGAAGGTGAAAGACACTGGAATAAAAAAGTAGGGGGAGGGTAAGGAGGATAGTTAGAAAGTGATAGATCAAGCCTTTCCTCAGTTCCCTCGTCTCTGCCACATTTCTTCCCAGGATGTGGCTTTCCTTTCCAGTACATCAGAGCTGTTCTCCTTCTGCAAAGAACAGGGCTTCCTTTCCTTCAGCAATGATGCTGTCCTCACCTGCATCTCCTCCATTTCCAAACATCTGCGCTCACCCCATTTTCCCTCCACCTTAACGATGATAGATGTCCTCACCGACCACCTTAAGAGCCTCTGCATCCCACACATCATCCTCCACAACTTCTGCCATGTCCTATGGGATCCTACCACTAAACATATCCTTATCTCCCCCTGCCTCCACTTTCTGCAAGGATTGCTCCCTCCATGATTCCCTTGTCCATTCATCCTCCACCACTAATCTCCCTGCAAGCTGCTAAAGTGCTGCACCTGCCCATTTGCCTCTTTCCCCACCTCTGTTCAGGGCTCCAAACAGTCCTTCCAAGTGAGGCAACATTTCACCTGTGAATCTGCTGGGGTTGTTTATTGTGTCCAGTGCTACCACTGCAGCCTCCTCTACAGTGGTGAGACCCAGCGTAAATTGGGGGACCACTTCATTGAACACCTCTGCTTCATCCACAAAAACTGGATATTCCTGGTGGCCAAACACTTTAATTCCCATTCCTATTCCTGTTCCCGCATGTTGGTCCATGGACTCCTCTTGTGCTGTGATGAATGGACCCCCAGAGTGGAGGAGAAACACCTTATATCCCATCTGGTAGCTTCCAACCTGATGGCATGAATATTGATTTCTCCTTCTGATAATTTTTTTATTCCCTCCTCCTTTCCTCTTCTTCTATTCCCCACTCTGGCCTCTTACCTCTTCTCACCTGCCTATCAACTCCACCTGACTGCCCTCCTCCTTGTCTTTCTCTTATGGTCCACTCTCCTCTCCTGTCAGATCCCTTCCTCTCCAGCGTTTTGTCTTTCCTACCCATCTGGCTTCACCTATCAGCTTCTAGCTATCCTCCTTTCCCTCCTCTCACCTTTTTATTCTGGCATCTTCCCCCTTCCTTTTCAGTCCTGAAGAAGGGTCTCAGCCCAAAATGTTGACTGATTATTCATTTCCATAGAACCTGCATAATCTGCTGAGTTCCTCAAGCATTTTGTGTTTATTGCTTTGGATTTCCATCATCTGTAGAATTTTTCATGTGTAAATAATCTTTTTTTCCTTCCCCTACCCATTTGCCCCCTCTCCCTCACCTTATCATCTGGTTTTCCCATTTGTCATCCTTTGGCTCCCTCCCCACACTCCCCTTCCTTCACCCATACTGGTTATTGGTCTTATTCCCCGTCCTGGCTCCATCCACCCACTTTACACGCTTTCCTGCCACCACCCTAGCCATCCACTTCCAACTGCCAGTTGACTCGCTACTAACGGCTTTGGTTCTTATCTCATCTGAGTCCATCTCTGCCAGCACGTTTTGTTCACGCTCATTTCACCGCAGCAACTGCCTTCTGCTTGCACACTCCTCTTTCTTACCTCACATACCCTTCTCCTTGGTCCGCCTTGGAATCCTTGCTTGCCACTCCCCTTCTCCTCGCTCTGCTGGCCATTTCGCCGCTCCACTCTCAGTCCTAATACAGGGTTTTGACTCGAAACTTTAACAGTTTATTTCCTCCCACAGTGCTACCTGACCCTCTGAGTTCCTCCAGCACAGTGCTTGTTGCCTCTGACATGTGGAGGATGTTTAAAGACCAACTGCACAGAATACAAGATAGGTACATTCTGGTCAGAAGGAAGGGCAAAGATGTCAAAGTAAGGGAACCTTGGATGTCATGAGAGATGATTAAATTAGTCAAGAGGGAAAAGGAAATTTATATAAGGTTTAGGAAGCTAAAATTAAACAAACCCCTTGAAGATTAGAAAGAATCTATAAAAAGAATTAAAGGAGAGAAATAGTAGAGCCAGAAGGAACTATGAAAAGTCTTTGATAAGTAGGATTAAAGAGAAATCTAAGACATTCCATGCCTACACCAAGAGCAAGGGGTAACTTGTGAGCAAATAGTACCACTGAGGGACATTGGGTGGTGGAATGTGTGTTTCGAAACGGCGGATGTGGGTGAAGTCCTAAATGAGTACTTTACGTCAGTATTTACCACGGAGAAGGATGTGGAGGGCTATACATATTGTGTAGACAGAAGTGCTTAGTTTAATTAGTTTAATTAATTTGCACAATATCATCGGCCAAAGAGCATGTTGCTATGCTGCACTGTTCTGTGTTGGAAGGAAGCAGACTTTGCCAGTTCTGGGAAATGAACTGGATTGAATGTCAGTAGGAAGGCACTAGGGAATAATGAGCATTTTAACCTTAGCTCTATCATAAGAATTGAGAGCAGGAGGAGGCCACCCAGAACTTTGAACACGCTCTTTTAACTGTCAAGATCAAGACTAATGTTTCACCTCATTTTCTAGCTACATCTCCATTTCTGCTGATTCTTCCTGATGCTCAAAGATCTATCAGTCTTTGTTCTGAAAGAACACAATAACTAAGCCTTCACAGCCCTCTGGGTTAGAGGAATCCCTAAGTTCACCTCCACCCACTTGAAAACAAAAATCTCCTAAACAAACAGCACTCAAATTATGCCCCTTGATCATAGACTTCTCAGTCAGGCAAAATATCTTCTCTTTTTGCCTGTCAATCCCTGTAACTGTCTCAGAGACATGTTTCAATGAGATGTTTATTTTATATGTTTTTGTCATAAATTCATGATTATTTTATCATCTTAAAATAATTGCTTAAAATGTGGTGCTTTTTATGTAAGGTTTTATTTAATGTAGAGTGTAACAGGTCACATGACCCGAGTTTAATAAGAGCATGACTGTGGCATTATGGGTCAGAACCAACATGGAAGCAGAGAAAGACATACAGCCCTAAAATGACCTCATTCAGCATGTAGTCCAAGAGGTGCACATGGTAATTGTTTTTATTTTTTATATATTGTGTATAATGTTGTTGATGTGCCTTTACATGGACAATGTGATATTTTTTCAGTAATTTTATTTGACTTTAGCACACTTCTGTTGTACTAATGTTTTTGGGCCTGTTCATTGGCGGACGCTAGCTTGAGAGACTTTAAAAGACTGAGAGATGTATGCTTTGAAGATTTTATGTCCTTTATTTTCTTGTAGTTTTCATGGTGTCTGCTGAAGAAAGAGAGAGAGAGATAAAAATTAATCTTCAAGGACATATGTATGATGCGTGGCCATTATTTCATTGGACCTGTGTAGTTACAATCCATTTTAGGAATGTAGTGAATATCTCCTCTCGTCTTTCCAAACTGTTTTGAACAAGTTACAGTCTATTCAATCTCTCCTCATATAATTCATGTACCATACTTGGATCAAATATGTTTGGCACTTCCTGTACAGGTAAGAAGACCACAACTGTACACAACATTCTAATAACAGTCTCATTCAAGCTCATATAAAATTACAATAGCACTTCCTTCACCTGTAATCAAGCCCTCCCATAGTGAAGTCTAATATACCATTTGGCCTCCTATTTACTTTCATGATGGCATTCAGTGACTTGTGTACAAGGCCATTCAGCTCACTTCAAGCACCAGCACTACACAATCCCTCACCATTTAACAAATACTACACTTTAAGTGGATGACCTCACATTTTCTACATAATATTCCACCTGCAACATGCTCAATAACTCACTCTACCTGTCCGCTTGTCCACATTTCCATGATGTCTCATTACATTTTCTTCTGTATTCGCAAACCCACTTGACATCATCAGCAAACTTGGAAACATGATACTTCATACCCTCAACCATATTGTTTCAGAGAGGAACTGGATAGTTTGTGGGGAAACTAGAGAGGAAAAAGTAGGCAAATGAGCTGCTTGACCAGAATCAGCATGCAGGCATTAGACTGTAAGGCTGCATTTCTTTGCAGTGGCAGTTCTATGGTTCTGGGAAAGGGGAAAGGCAAGTGTACAAAACTGTGGTGAGGGAATGTAAGATGAGAAGGTATCTGATATTTTCATCCACCTCAGCCCTCATCTCTATTTTTGTGCAGTTTTACAAGCTGCACCATTTGCATACTGTCATATTCTAAATGAGACACAAAGGATTGCAGATGCTGGAATCTGATGCAACAATCTGCTGCAGCTTGACCCACTTGGTTCCTCCAGCAGATAGTTTGTTGTTACATTCTAACAGGTCAGTCTGATCATTTTGGATTCAATAATGGCTGCTTACATGACAGTAGACAATGTTCCTTCCTTGCAGAACACTTGTTCAGATATTTGCCCCTACATTTTGAAATAAAAACATTTAGACTAAGAATAAAGGTGTTATTGCTCTCTTAGTATTTGTTATGTTCATATAAATTCCCTGAATGGCAATGGGTACTCATGAAGTATCTCTAAGCTTTTTATAAGCTACTGAATTAGATTCACAACTCACAGAGTGTGAAACTGAAGTCATTGACTCCAGATTTACAATGCCATTTTAGTGCTATAATAACTGCATCCTTGGTTTCAAACCACTTAAGATTTGGGGAGGAGGGAGAGTAAGCAGGCCGAGATACTAAATCACTGAAACATCATCTGATCATTATCTCATTGATGTTAGTGTAGTTTTACTGTGCAGTAATTGACTGCCATACTTCTTACAATACAACAGCGTCCACACATCAGCAGGCATCTCATTGACAAGAAGTGTTCTCTGGGACAGACAGAGAACATAACAGCCACTGTAAGGCTACTAAACTTTCTATTACATTTTAACGTTTGTGGTTAATAGAGAGAAGAAAGGAATTTTCAGATTATCTCTGAATCACAGTTATGGTTATTTCAAGCTATGCCAAAAGGTACCTAACCCATTCAACCATTTTGGCTGCTGACCTATATTGGTTTCTGATGAAGTGATTGCACCTTTAGCTGAACTCCCTCCCAACACTTCTGCTTTCATCGTGTTATCAAGTGATATGGCCAGTCCATCAAGAGTAAAGCACACCTACACAGAGCGTTGTCACAGGAAAGCAGCATCCATCATCAGGGAAACCCACCACTCAGGCCATGCTCTCTTCTCACTGCTGCCATCAGGAAGAAGGTACAAGAGCCTCAGGGCTCACACCACCAAGTCCTGGAACAGCTATTACCTGTCAACCATCAGGCTCTTGAACTGAAGGGGATCACATCACCTGCCCCTTCACTGAAATGTTCCCATAACCTATGGATTCACCTATAAGGTCTCCTCATCTCATGTTCTCAATAGTTATTGCTTGCTTATTTATTTATTTATTTATTTATTTATTTGTATGTCTATCTATATATTTAATTATTATTGCTTGTATGTTTTTGTATTTGCTCAGTTTTTCTTTTGCAAACTGGTAGCACACTCATTTGGAGTGGTCTTTCATTCATTCTATTATGGTTGTTGGGTTTATTGGGCTCACAATAAACTGAATCTCAGGGCTCTATATTATGACATAAATGTAATTCGATAATAAATTTACTTTGAACTTTTAACATCTCAGAAACAATTCCTAACCAGTCTATGCCTGCCCCACTTGCGAATCTTTGGGCCATATCCCTCTTAATCTTTCCATTCCTACCTCTTACTCTTTTTTCTGAAATCACCTCTTTGACAAGTTTTTTTTGTCATCTGCCCTAACACCATGTGTAGATCAGCCTTGGAAATCATGACGAGTACTGTCTCGGGAGCATTAGAGGCTAAGGGGAGCCTGACAGGAGTTTATAAATTTATGGAATGCATAGATAGAAAGACTGTATTTTCCAGAGCAGAAATGGACAACGTGCATTTAAGGTGAGAGGAAGATTACATTTATGTCACCTGTGTAAAGTTTGCACGTTCTCCCGGTGACCACATGGGTTTCCTCTGGATGCTTCAGCTTCCCCTACATGCCAAAGACACGCAGGTTTGTAGATTGAGGAGGGTGGGGGGGGGGGGAACAGAACCATCATAGTTAGTGCAACACTAGTACTGAACACCAGTGACAGAGTTTCAACTCTTTCACTGTCTGTAAGGAGTTAGTTTGTCTTCCTCATTAATTGAACACATGGATGTAATTGAACACTGTGAGCTCATTGTCAGTCACCATGTTATATCTCTAAGCAAAATAAAAGAAATAAAGGAAATATGCAGAGTAAACAATTTGCCCAGAGAGTGGTAGCTGCCTGGAACAGGCAATCAGGAAGAGGTGGAAGTAAATATTTTATCGGCTTTTAAAAGGCTTTTAGATAGCTCTCTGAACTTGCCTCTGCAACCGGTTTGGAAAACCACAGTCAGTGTGATCAGCAATAACGTTGCCTCCTTACTGACAATCAAACAGGTGCACCTCAAAGTTGAAACCTTGGCCCACTAATCTACTCTCAGTACTCTCACAACTGTGTAACGATGCACAGCTCAAATGCCAGCTATTAACTTGCCGAAGACACAGATGTTAGTAGAATCTCAGATGGTGGTGAGGAGGCATATGGGGGTGAGATAGATCAGCCAGCTGAATAGTGTCACAACAATAACCTTTCATTTCATGTCAGTAACACCGAGGAATTGATTGTGGACTTCAGGAAGGGGAATTTGGGAGAACACACCATGGTCCTCACCGTGGGATCAACAGAGAAAGGATGAGCAGCTTTTAAGTTCCTAAGTATCAAGATTTCAGAAGATCTACTCTGGGCCCAACATATTGATGCAGTCATGAAGAAGGTATGCCAGAAGGTATACTTCAATAGGAAATTGAGAAGATTTGGTACTTCACCAAAGACTCAATAAAATTTATACAGATGTACTGTGGAGAGCATTCTGACTGGTTGCATCACCTGCTGGTTTGGAAGCTCCAATGCACTGGTGGGCTGTAGACTCAACCAGCTCCATCATGGGCACTACCCTTCACAACATTAAGGACATTTTCGAAAAGTGTTGCCTAAGGAAGGCAGTGTCCATTAATAAGGGCCCACACTGTCCAAGGCATGTCCTCTTCACCTTATTACCATCATGGAGGAGGTACAGGACCCTCTAGATGCATACTCAACATTTTCAGAACAGTTTCTCCCCTCCATCATCAAATTTCTGAGCAGTCCTTGATCCCCTAGACATTACCTCATTGTTCTGCTCTCTTTCTGTACTATTTATTTTGTTTTTATCTCTCATACGTTTCTTATTGTATTCAGGCCATGCTCTGTTCTCACTGCTGCCATCAAGAAGAAAGTACAAGAGCCTCAGGACCCCATACCAACATGTTCAGGATCAGTTTACCCCTTAGCCATCAGGATCTGGAACCACTGGGGATAACTTCACTCACTTTAATCACCCCATCACTGAAATGTTCCCACAAATTTATGGATTCACTTTCAAGGACACTTCACTAGATGTTCTTGATATTTTAATTGCAGATATGTATACATTTTTTCATATTTGCACAGTTTGTTGACTTTTCACATTGGTTGTTTGTCCTGTTGGGTCTGGACTTTCATGGATTCTATTACATTTCTTGAAGTTACTGAGTATGCTCACAAGAAAGTGAATCTCAGGGTTGAATATGGTGACATTATGTACTTTGATAATAAACTTACTTATAGTAACTGAAGTTTTGTTATTGTTATGTACAGTATGTTATTTTACACTGTACTGCAAAATATCACACAGATGTCATTGATAATAAACCTAAAAAAAAACAATTCTTGGAATCTGAACAGGCAGAAATGGCGAAATATGGTTCATGTGTAGGCAGAAGAAGTTTACTTTAATTTGACATCATGTTTGGCACAAGCATTATAGGCTGAAGGGCCTGTTCCTATAAGACCATAAGATATAGGAGCAGAATTAGGCCATTCCGCCCATCAAGTCTGCCCTACCATTCCATCAATGCTGATCCCGAATCTCACTCAATTCCATTCACCTGCCTTCTCACCATATCCTGTGCTGCCCTGACTGATCAGGAAATGATCAATTACTGCCTTAAATATACACATGGACTTGGCCTCCACTGCAGTCTGGGGCAGAGCATTCCACAGATTTACTGCTCTCTGGCTAAAAAAAAAAAAAAATTCCTCTTACCTCTGTTCTAAAGGGCTGCCCCTCAATTTTGAGGCTGTGTTCTCTAGTTCGGGATACCCCCACCAGAGGAAACATCCTCTCCACATCCATGCTATCTAGTCCTTTCAACATTTGGCAAGTTTCAATGAGATTCCCACGATTTCTTCTAAATTCAGTGAGTATAGATCCGAAGCTGCCAAATGCTCCTCATATATAAACCTCTTCATTCCTAAAATCATTCTTGTGAATCTCCTCTGAACTCTCTGCGATGATAACACATAGTTTCTGTACTAGAGGCCCAAAAACTGTTGACAGTAGTCCAAGTGTGGCCTGACTAGTGTCTTATAAAGGCTCAACATAATCTCCTTGCTTTTATGTTCTATTCCACTTGAAATAAATGAGAGCATTGCATTTGCCTTCTTTGCCACAGATTCAACCTGTAAATAACCTTCTGGAGTCTTGCATGAGGACTCCTAAGTCCCTCTTCACGTCAGATGTTTGAACCTTCTCCCCATTTAGATAATAGTCTGCACTATTGTACCTTTTGACCAAAATGTATCATCATACATTTTCCAACATTGTATTCCATCTGCCACTTTTTTGCCCATCTTCCAATTTATCTAAGTCCTGCTGCAATCGCATTGCTTTCTCAGCACTAACTACCCTTCCAACTACCTTCATATCATCCACAAACTTTGACACAAAATCATTAATTCCATTATCTAAACCAATGACAAACAATGTGAAAAGGAGCGGTCCCAATACTGACCCCTGAGGAACACTACTAGTCACCAGCAACCAACCAGAAATGGTCCCTTTTATTCCTATTCACTGCCTCCTGCCTGTCAGCCATTCTGGGATATCCATGCCAGTATCTTTTCAGTAACGCCATAGAATTTTATCTTGTTAAGCAGCCTCATGTGTTGCAACTTATCAAACACCTTTTAAAAGTCCAAGAAAATGACATCCATTGCTTGTCCTTTTTTCCACCCTGCTTGTTACTTCCTTGAAGAACTCTAGCAGATCTGTCAGGTAAGATTTTCTTTTACAGAACCATGCTGGCTTTGACATATTTTATCATTAGTCTCCAAGTACCTTGAAACCTTGTCCTTAATAATAGACTCCAACTATTTCCCAGACATAGAGGTTAGGCTAACTGGCCTTTAATTTGCTTTCTTTCACCTTCCTCCCTTCTTAAGGAGTGGGCTGACATTTGCAGTCTTCGAGTCCTCCAAGGCCAAGCCAGAATCAAGTGATTCTTGAAGGACCGTGATCAATGCATTCGTTATCTCTTCAGTAACCTCCCTCAGGATGTAGTCCATCTGGTCCAGGTGACTTATCCACTTTAAGATCTTTGAGTTCACTGAGCACTTTTTCCTTTGTAATAGTAATCACACTCATTCCACTCACACACCTCTGGCACACAGCTAGAGTCTTCCACAGTGCAGACAAAAGCAAAGTACCCATTAAGTTCATCTGTCATATCTTTGTCCCCCATTACTACCTCACCAGCATCATTTTCCAGTGGTCCAATATCAATTCTCACATCTCTTTTACTCTTTAAATAACTGAAAAAAAAACTTTTGGTATCCTGCTTTATATTATTGGCTAGTCTGCCCTCATATTTCATCTTTTTCCTTCTTATAGCCTTTTTAGTTGCTTTTTGTAGCATTTTAAAAGCTTCCCAATCATCCAACTTCCCACTCACTTTTGCTACCTTATATGCCCTTTCCTTGGCTTTTCTGCAGTCCTTAACTTCCTTTGTCAGCCACGGTTGCCTACCCCTACCATTTGAGAACTTCTTCCTCTGTGGGACATACTTAGCCTGCACCTTATGAACTATTTCCAGAAATTTCAGTCATCTTTCCTCTGCTATCATCCCTGCCTGTATCCTCCTCCAATCCACTTGGGTAAGCTCCTCTCTCATGTCCCTGTAATTCCCTATATTCCATTGCGATACTCATACATGTGACTTGGGTTTCTCCCTCTCAATCTACTAGTATGAATTCAATCATATTATGATCACTGTCTCCTAAGGGTTCCCTTACGTTAAGTCCCCTAATAAGATCTGGGTTATTACACAACTCCCAATTTAAGACAGCCTGCACAGTATTGATTTATATTTTAATAAAACTGTTAAATAAATATTTCATGTAATGAATGAAAATACAGAATGAAAGGCTGAAGTTGAAAGATAGAGAACTGCTTGGCCAAATACCCGAGTAATCAGATTGTCAGGTTCACCAATGGCACAACAGTGGTGGGACTCATCACCAACAATCATCAGATGACCAACAGAAGGAGGTGGATAAGCTTGAGGCCAGGTGCCAGGAAAATAATCTCTTCTTCCTCAATGCCAATGTTTGCATCAGCAGATCAGCAGTGGTAACTATGAGCTGTTGCAAACTCCTGGGAGTGCACATCTTGCACAAACTTTCATGGTCCCAGAACACATTCTATGCAATCAAAAATGCTCACTATCATCTTACTTTCTAAGGAGGCTGAAGATAGCTGGACTTTGCACATCAATAGACAATGTCTTCTACAAATGTCTTCTAACATGCTGCGTCACTGCATGACCTGGGAACTGCACTGTGGCAGACCAAGAAAGCTCTACAATGGATAATCAGAATTGCCTAATGCATCACTGGCACCAGCCTGCCCAATATTACTGACATATATACAGAAAAGTTAAAGCTAAAGTCTGTCCCGAGCCCGATAGGCTCATCCGGCTGGTTTCTGTGGCATAAAGCGACGGAGGGTACGAGACTCCACCCCCCCCCCCCACCCCCGGATAGGACACTAGTCTAACGCGATGTTAACCCCCAGCATTTTGTCGGTATCCATTTTCAGCTGGGTGGACTGGAGCAGTGTGTGGTTCAGTGCCTTGCTCAAGGACACAACACGCTGCCCCAGCTGGGGCTCGAAATCACGACCTTCAGATCGCTAGTCCAAGGCCTTAACCACTTGGCCACGCACCACACTTATATACAGAAAGGTGCCAGAAAAAGGCCAGCAATATTATGAAGTATCCCACCCACCTTGCTCATCAACTATATATATATAACCTCTTCCTAGAGATGCTGCCTGCCCTACTGCGTTCACCAGCAACTTTTATGTGTGTTGCTTGAATTTCCAGCATCTGCAGAATTCCTGTTGTTTGCTCATCAACTGTTTGTCCCATTCTGATCAGGGTGCAGGCGATATAGCATCCATGTCAAGACACAAAAATAGTTACTTTCACCATGCTGTAAGGCTGATCTAATCCACCACCACTACTTTATAATTTCCTATTAGAGTCACTTTATGTATAGACATACCTGTACCTAGCATCACTTTATATACGTATAATTAACATACAGAGTATAAGCTATCATACTCTATGTATTTACATTTATTGTGTTTTTTTATTATTGCGTTCTTTATCTCATTGTGTTTTGTGGGGCATCAGATCCAGAGTAACAACTATTTTTTCTCCTTTACACTTGTGTACGGGAAATGACATTGAACAATCTTGAATCTTAAACCTTGTTGCTGGAAATTTATAAAGAAATAACCAATCACATGCCAAGCTTTCTGCTGCTGGAATGAATGACAATAGTGTTAACAGAGTCTCCCCACACCGGGCTGTTCTATATCTTCAATGGTTCTTGGATTTTTATCAATAGAAATTACTGTCATCATTAAACACAATGATTGTACACATAAGGTTGCAGAACAGTAATATAAGAAAGAAGTGTAAGGCCACATTTCTTTTGTTCATTGTGTGCTGTCAAATTGCCGTTCAGAGAAAATGGCTTTCAATGTACTATTGCTCAGATGTGTGCTAATCTATTTAAACTTATTATCTAGGGATTTAATAGCACTTAAGCGCAGAGTGTACTTCAATCTTTGGTGAAAATGCAACATGTGATGCATTGCCAACCCTCTGGATAATAAATACATTGTTGCTTTACTATGGTAGTCTGCTGATCTGTAGGCTGCTGTATAATTCACCTAAAACATAATTTTGGGTACCTTAGGGACTGGACTTAGTGATTTAGCAGCAATATTTATTGGCAAAGAGTGAGCAAGAATGGTCTACCTGTAACATCTAATGCCACTTACAATAAAATGATACTGATAAATAATGCCATGTACAATAAACTGATACTACTGCATGTGTGACAGTAGCAAAAAGTATGGAGTGAAGATGATATGGATCTGCAGATGAAGATGGGCTACAATTTATGGGAAAACGTGCCATCAAGTTTCACAATCTATCTAGTTTTACCTATGAAAGAAAGAAAAAGCTTAGCATCAACAAACTGCCTTCCAGTTCTCACTCAAGATACCTTAAAAAGATTTACGGCCAATGAAATTCATCCGAAGTACACTTACAGCTTCTGTGCAGGAAAAATTGTGCAGAAATGATGGCTCAGCATAAGCCCACAAAGAATGCAATAATAACCAGAATCATTTTTAGAAATATTGATTGCAGGGTACATATTGGCCAGGCTACCACAGATAACTCCCCTGCTTTTCAAATTAGTATTGCAGTACATTTTACATCCATCTGGGAGAGAAGATAGGGGCTCAATTTAATACCTTACACAAAAGGCAGTGCATCTAAAAGCACGGTACTTCTTGAATTTGCTGCTGGAGTAACAGCTTAGACTTTTATGCTCTGTTTCATGACCTTCATGCCTCAGAGGCTAGGTGCAACTGGCTGAACTACAGTTTGGCATAGGGAAAAACACAAAATGATAACTCTTATTCAGTTACCAGTCAAAAAAAATATCCCAGGAAACCAATACTACTCTGTAACCCTGGCTTTAGATCACCCTTGCACTAACCAAATGCAAGAGTACAGCTGCAACAAATTTCACGTTATAAATGAGGGTGATTGCCAAATAATGCATTGAATTTTGAATCAATGGTTCCAAGATGATAACTAATCAACCACACTAATGAATAAGTCTTAATAGATCTGCTCAAGAATAGATGCTGTCTGCTTGATTATTGGATCAGTTGTAACAGGAACTCAACACTATCTTGTTGTAAGGGAGCACTTACACTTCTTACTTTATGTTGGAAGTCTGTGTCTGGAGCATATGTAAGTGGCTGAGATGAGAACTCAGCTTTTATCAATTTCTGAAAAAATCTCCTGGAGCCGCAATAACTGACCTCTATTCACCACAATCATCTCTTTCATCCAATGAGACATCACATCAGCCTTCTTTTGATGTCAGTTACAGAACCTTCTCTCACCACCCCTCTTTATTGCTGAGTTTAAGTTTGAACTCATTCCTGCTTTCAGTTTAAGAGTAGTTATTCTGACCTTGTCTCTGTAGACCAGCTCTTATATCTCACTGTGATCCTCTGATTTAGAATAATAGATACAAGTCCTTCAGCCTAACCAGCCCATGTTGTCTGCAGCGCCTGTCCAATTTTCTTCGTTAAGCTCAAATCCCTCCAAGCCCCACTCCTCTTAAATTATACCATTGTATCTACCTCAGCCACTTCCTCTAGTAGTTTCTTCTATATATTCACCACTCTGGGGAAAAAAATGCCCTTCAGGTGCCTTTACAATCTTTCTCTTCACTCTAAACCTATGCCCACTAATTTTGGACTCCCCTAACTGGGTAAAATTCTGTAGGTATCTCTCTGTCTTTCATGGCTTTAAACATTTCTATCAGGTTCTGTCTCATTCTAATAGCTTCCAAGGAATGAAGACATAACCTGACTATCAGCTCATGAATATCTTTTTGACATGGCCAGTAATATATGTATTTATTTTACTTCATGTAGAGATACAACATAGAACAGTCCCGACTAGACCTTCAAGCCACACCGCCCAGAAATTAAATTTAACCCTGGCCTAATCACAGGACACTTTACAATAACCAGTTAATGGTAACCTACTAACCAGTACTTCTTTGGACTGTGTGAGGAATCCTTAAGTTGTGGAGCGTGGAAATAAAAAATCATCTTACAACTTTGCTTCCTTCCTTATCATGTTGGAATTGGTAAAATACCATTGTGATTCTGTTATTGGGCTTTGGACTTTGAGAAGACTGTGAGCTGGGTTTCCCCAGAGAGGCTCCAAACCAGTGGTTCGTAAACATTTTTGTTACTGCCTCCTCGACTCCCAGTCCAAAACCCCTCTTCCTCTCTGGTCATTATATAAAATTATAAAGAATTTTGATTTACAAAACACAGTGAAAGAAATTAGGATCTGCAAATTCAAAGCAGTGACAGAGAAATGCACGAATTATTCAAATCTATTTAAAGCAACAAATAAATGTATTTCTTCATTTAATTACAGTAAAAACTATTTTCATTAACAATTTTATAGTGCACATTCATAGTTGAGCTATTCGCTAGTTCATTACATTTTCAGATATCATTGAGATGGATGGGTTGATGCAGTGATATCAGCTACTCAACATCAGGCTGAATGTCACTCAGGAGTCTCAAATCCCCATATTTGGTAATTTGTAGTCTTTTTCATTGCTCTGAAAGAAGTTGGGTGACTGCACTGAAACCATGCTCCACTAAATATGATACTGGAAATGCAATAAAGAATATCTTGACCTTTTTCCGCAGTGCAGGATAGAGTTCAGAGATTTCTTTCTGCAACCAAAAGTCTTGATATTTTTTTTTAACTCTGCTTCAGCTTAGACATTTAGTCGTGAGATCAGTTTTTATTCCATCCTTCCTATTAATTCCACATTATCAGTGTTCAGGAATGGATTTATTACCCAATCTGGAATCTGGATGGAGAGAAGATCCTGAAATCTCTCTTTCATATCTTCAAGCAGCTCACCCAGGTGGACAGAGTACACTTGAAGATCAGAACCTGATAGTCTTTCTTTGTCTTCTAACTCAGAGAGACTCTGAAATTGGAAAAGGTCACAACAGCCAATGTTGCACTTAAATAAGGTTAACTTGGACAGGAATGTGGAGATGTTTGATTACACTTTGATAAAATTCATATCGTTTCCGTACAATTGAAGATTGATTTAATTAAATTTTGGGAATAATTCTCACAAATAAACAATGTCATGCCTAATATTCTTGAGATGATTACTGAGTGAATTATTTGAGTCTTCAAAGAATTTTATCACAATATTAAAAACTGCATAAAAGCATCTCAGGCAGTTTCCTTTACAAAGCCGTCTAACTTAGGTGTGCAACGACAAACGCTCGAAGTGTTATTCATACTCAATACAGAGCTCTCGAAATAGTCAAGAATTGAGACCATGGGACTTGATTTTACTTTCCACTGTGAAACAGTATTTCAGGATTTGTTCAGCCAATCTCTGAGGTTATTTGTGGCAAGATATTGCCTGTGAATTAGACAGCGAGTGGTAAGTAAGTTAGGTACAGCTTTATGCAAGGTAATAACCCTATTGATGGTGTTCCATCTGTTGCACAAGCAAGAATGTTGGTGAGTGGCTTGTCCTTCTCTGAAAAATTGCTCAACAATCCAAAATATTGACTGCCTCCTTCATATTTGTTTCTAGCCCCTTGCAAATAACAACTATTGAACAATGCTTTCACGTTTTATGAAGCGAGCATAACCAGGAAACAAAGATTCATTGATTCATCCAACTGCAGAGCAAATTATGTTGCACAATGTGAATTTCTCAGAAATTTCATCTATTCATCTTTGATCACAGTTGCTGATGAACAGAATCACTTTAATTGTTTGGTCTGGTATTCTATGCCAAACTATACTCAGAACCTCCCTACTGCTAGCAGAATCAGTTCTCCTCCAACCATCGATCCAAAATTTAGTGGTGTGTTTGGCATCACTTTTTGTTGTAAAATGCTGGCAAGCAGGCTTTGAAGTGTTTTCCATTTCTGAAAGTTTTCACAAGCTGACTGAAAATAAGAAAAATACTTGTTTGCTTTATCAAGTGTATTCTTTTTGAATGTTCAAGGAGTCTGGAGAGTTTCATTGCTTCATTAGGGGAAAAAACACATTTTCATACAGCAGACATTGGCTGCTGTAGGTTGCTCAGTTGTCATATAAATTCATATTTCAGCTACTCCACATTATACTGTCTACACTTTCTTGTTTGATCTGCTTCTGCCATTTTCATTATGGATTCATGACCACCATCAATCACCTATTGTTTAAGTCCAATGTCAAATGCTGCAATCAATAAAGGGGAAAGCTGTGACATCTTCATAACTCAGCAAAACCTAGTGCTCTGCCTGATGGTACATAGAGTGGGGCACTGATATCTTGGCTGGACTGTGGGCTAGGGAAATGCCATTAAGACCATATGAAAGGGCAGATTTTAAACTTTACCCCTCTGAATGCCATGCTTTAATTCACAGCAATTGTGCCACTGTGTGATTAGGGTATAGGAATTGTGCTAGTTAACATTGTAATACAGTAATAAATAGCAATAATGCATGGGCTGAACCTAAGAATGTCAGCCCAGACTTCTCATGGTATCCCAAATATAGAAGAGTCACGTTGCTGTTCAGCAACTATAGCATGCTTCAAGCAAAGTCTGAGAGCAGTGGGTTAGCAGGAGATGAGGTGATTATGTGGTCATTGCAATCAATTATGAGGTACTGAGGATCAAATGCTTAGAATAAGTAATTCATTTCTTAAATTAAGGTTTAATCCCTCATCTGTCCCCCTTGCTACTGAGCCCCCCCACCTCCTTTATGTTTATCTCCCCTTTAGAAACTCCCAGCTCCCCCTGGAGAAAATAATGCACACTTTGGGAACCACTGCTCTAGACAAAGAGAACACACAGCGATGAAACAGTTCCTTCAGCCCTACTTATCCATGCCGAACAAGATTCCCATTTGGCCCATGTCCCTCTACATCTTTCCAATCCGTAAACCTGTCCAAATGCATTTTAAATATTGTTGATATTCCTGCCTCAACCACTTCCTCTAGCTGCTTGTTACATATACTCACCATTTTCTGGCTAAAAATAACCACTTCCCCCCACCTTATTTTCGTGTCTTCCCCATTCCTTTCTAGTCCCGATGAAGAGTCCTGACCCAAAATTTTAACTCTTTATTCCACTCCAAAGATGCTGCTTGACCTGTTGAGTTCCTCCAGCACATTGTGGGTGTTCTCCAGATTTCCAGCATCTGCAGAATCTCTTGTGTTTTTAAAAAATATTGCCCCTTACATCCTATTAGGTCATTCCCCCTCTTACTCTAAACCTACTGTATGTCTACTAGTTTTAGATTCTCCAAAGCAGGGGAAGAGACCGGGAAAGCTTTAGGCCAGGTACTGAGTTAATAGCTGCAGCTCTCAGGAGCTGAGAAATTACTTAGTGGTCAGCATGACTGGAATGAAATCAGTACTGGAGTAGCAGGGAGTGCTGCTCAGAGCCACAACTGGGAGAAGCTGGGGCAATGGTAGAGGTGGCACCACTGGGTGATAGAAGGGAAGTATTGAGATAAATGCAGGGTTGCTTGGAACGAGAAGGGGTTGAACGTGGAGTCAGCAACCTTCAAATATGCACTGAATGGGAATTCTTATTGTCACAGCTTATATATTCAGGTAAGTACATATTACTAAACTTGCTGTTTTAGTTACAGTCATCTACAGACATGATTGATCATTCAGAAAAGAGCTTTGAGCAAAAGAAAAAATCTGTCTATTTCAGGCCAACCAGCTTGAAAATGGGGCACTAATATGTAGCTGTCTGTTTACTTACCTTACTGCTTGTTTCAGCTCTGGGTCCTGGACGCCATTATTGATGTTCTCCTTAATTTGGATGTTGGCACAAAACTAACTTAGTGTGTTATCATACGCCAGTTGTCACGTTTGGTGCTTCTACAATTATGTTACTTCAGCCTCATATTTCTATGCTAGAACCTCCCAAAAACTATACAATTCATTCCACAATGGTATTATCAGTCTCAGCGGGAGATGTTACTTGTGGTGAGTGTGGTAAACCATATATATATGTTGTGACTGGGTTACCTGTCTGGATACGCCCCTCTGCTGACTGCTCCTGTGGCTCCTCCCACAGTCCCTGAATAAAGGCAATTGTGCCATTACTCCTCCTATCAGTCCAGGGGCAGATACTCAGCATGGTGGAGGTCACATTTTACTGCTAATAAAAGCCTTTCAGTATTTACACTACTTCTAGTCTTTTGGAGTTATTGATAGTGCATCAGTGAGTAAATGCCAAATTGAAAAAGCCAGCAGCGCCTGTTGGGACTCACTACAGAGACTGGAATTGTGTGAGTTATTAGTAGCAATGTGATCATTCAAGTTGATTATGAAGTTCTCCTAAGGGGTCGTCTACTGATGGGTCTTCAGGCGGCTGTAAAGACTGATCTGTGATCCACAGTTTCCAGACCTCACAATCCTGTCTCCTTTGCCACGGGACTTAGTCTGGGATGTAGAGGGGATTCCTTTAACGAATGTCTTTGCATGACTTTGTTAGCAACTGAGGTCACTGCACTGCTTCAGATTTCTTCTGCCTTCACTGATGTTCTGTCATCATCTTTTGCCAGTTCTACTCTTGAAGTCTTGGTTGGAAATCTCTTTTTCTGGAAACTCCACTTGACCTTAACCCCATGGGTGACCCTACCAGGCACAAAGTGCCAGATGGCTAAACTCCATTTGGCATTGCTGTCGGGATCTCAGGAACTCAAGAATTTCCACCACGACAAGATGACAATCCTCAGAGAAGAATGGCCGCCAGGCACTTGGCAAGGGCTAATATAAAGAAGGTCTGTTTTAGTCATGTAGCCACAGTGTGAGTGGACAGATTTAGAGTGGAAAATTGAGGCTTTCACTCAAGAGGCTGCAGTGAGAGAAGTGAGGGCTGGGTTGAAGTTTTTTGTTAAGTTTCTTTTACTTTGTTACATAGAGTAATGAGAATGGATCTCAGGGAATTTGTGTGCTCTTGCAATGTGGGAGATCTGGGAGACATCCACTGTTCTTGACCCACCCACCCACTCCCCCAACTACTGATGCTTCAGGAGACTTAAACTAAAGAGGGAGAACCAGAATGCTAGGGCTGATAGTGCACTGGTTGTGAGGAAATATATTGTCTATGTACAAAGACAGTAGTCAATGGTAGGAGTAATGTTCGGAGCTGCATTTATTTCAGTGCAAAGAGTATTGTAAGTAAGGCAATGAGCTTCGAGCATGAATCAAGTTCATGAAGCATGAATGGAATTATAGCATTGTAACCATTAGTGAGACTTGATTGCTGGAGGGGCAAGACTGGTGGCTCATTGTTCTTTGGTTTTGTTGTTTTTGACATGTTAATGTGGGAGGAATTAAAGGGAAGGGTTGAAAAATTGCTGGTTGAAAAATGTTATGGCGGTGCTCAGACAGGATAGACCAAAGAACTTAACTATCGAGGCTGTATGGGTGGAACTTAGGAATAAGTCGTGCTTTGTAAGTGGGAGGCCTTCAAAATGGAAATTTTGAGCGTACAGACTTTGTATGTTCCTGTCAGAATAAAGACAGGGTTAATAAGTTTAAAGAAACCTTGTTTAGAATAAGTTTGGGGAGAACAAGACACAGCAGTTCTGAAATATCATCTCTTTCCTGCTGACTATCAATACTGGCACAACTAAAAGAATGTGTGCTTAGCCTACTGCTCTACTCTCTGTGTGGCTTGGCACATCTCAAAAACCATCTATAAATTTGTTGATGACACATCTACTGGCAGAATTTCAGTGGTGGCCAGCTGGTTGAGTGGTGTCACTACAACAACCTTGCGCTTAATGTCAATAAGACCAAGGAATTGGTTGTGGACTTCAGGCAGGGGAAGGTGAGGAAATGCACACCAGCTTTCTTCAAGTGTTCGGTATGGTGGGGGCATTGCCCAGGATCAGAAAGAAATAAAGTTTGAGGTAACTATTATTAAAGTACAAACATACGTATATGTCACCATATAGATCCTTGAGATTTCACTTACTTGTGGACATTCACAGTAAATACAAAGAAACACAATAGAATCAATGAAAGACTACATACAAGACAACCAATGTGCAAAGTACAACAAACTGTGTAAATACAAAAATAATTCAAATAATAAATAATGGGCAATAAATATTGAGAACATGAGAAGAAGAGTCTTTGAAACTGAGTTCATAGTTTGAACAGTGCTGCGTTGGGATCAGTGAATTTGGGTGAAGTAATCTCCCTATGGTTCTAAGAGCCTGATGGTTCAGGGGTAATACCTGTTCCTGAACCTGGTGGTGTGATGTTGAGGTTCATGTACCTCCTTCCTGATGGTAGCAGTGAGGAGAGCAAGGCCTGGGTAGTGGGAGTCCTTGTTGATGGAGATGCTGCTTTCCTGCGACAGCACTTCACATAGGTGTGTTTGGTGGTGGGGAGAGCTTTACCAGTGATGGACTGGGTTATATCCACTACCTGTCGGAGGCTTTTCTAACTGAGGGCATTGGTGTTTCCATGGTGGGCAATTATATTCTTCACTGCACATCTGTAGAAGTTTGTCAAAGTTTTAGATGACATGTCAAATCTTCTCAAACGTATAAGAAATTATAGTACTGCCATGCTTTCATTCTGGACCCAGGACTGAAATGAAAACACCAAGGGATTTAAAGTTGCTGATTCTCTCCACCTCTGATGTCCTGATGAGGACTAGCTCATGGACCTCTGGTTTGCTCCTGCTGTACTCAATAATCAGCTCCTTGGTCTTACTGACATTGAGAAAGAGGTGGTTGTTGTGGCACCACTCAGCCAGATTTTCAATCTCCATCCTAAATGCTGATTTGTCACCACTATTGACAAGGATGGTGGTGTCATCAGCAAACTAAAATATGGCATTGGAGCTGTGCTTGCAAATTTAGCAAGCTCTAACATGGACACTAGCTTCCCCAGCATTGAGGATTTCTTCAAAATGTGATAGCTCAAAAACACGACATTGATCACTATGGACCCATCATTATCTCACTCACCATGAGTGTGGAGTGTGGTCGGTGAGTGGAACGCACTGCCAGGAGTGGTGGTAAATATAGATACATTAGAGACTTTTAAGAGACTCTTAGATAAACACAGGCATGAAAGAAAAATGAAGTACTCTGCAGGAGAGAAGTGTTAGATATTGGAGTAGATAAAAAGACTGGAACAACATCGTTGTCTGAAGGGCCTGTACTTTGCTGTATTTTTCTATGTTCCCTCTTCTATGTTCAGAATAATGAGTCAGCCTCTCAGGATTGTGAATGAGAACAAATTCCTTTGCTTAAAAGGTATGAATTGTTCAAACTTTCTGCCCAGCTTCGTATGTATTGAAGGCAGAGATTGATAGAGTTTTGGATATTCCAGGAATCAAGTGATGTGGAATTACTAAAGAAAAAATAGAGTTAAGGTTAAAACTAATTAGCCTTCTCTGTTACATTCAGATGGAGAGTAATTTTCAAGCTTCGGAGAGTTTAATTTCTAAGAACAAGGATATTTGACGTGAAATTGCTGAAATCAGTTTTATTAATGAAAACAATATGTTTTTCAATGATAAAGAATTCATGTTCATCTGAAGTTTTGTTGTCAAAAATACTACTTTCTGTTTGATATTAAGTTGATGGAAAAAGTAACTGACATTCAGGAAAGAAAGGCCTACAAAGGCTCAGGACTGCAATTGTGTTTCAGAAAATTACTTGGTCACAAGCACAGAGAAAAAAAAAATGGATTAAGTACCGATAATAAAACTGACCTAGCCATGCCTTTTTGCAGCCTTTATTCCCTTTATTCATACAAATCTCTTTCTTCATACAAAGGGATATTTTATTTTGCTGGAAATATGTAATGTCACAATGAGGGAAAGGGTTGAAGACGCAACAAGAAACATTGATTTCCTTATTCACCAGTTTACAATACAAGTTTACACAATAGTGAAGGGTACTTCTGTAAATACATCTAAAAATAATCAGATGCCAGTACAGTGAAATAAACAAGCATTTATATTATAATGGAAAGAAACTATAAATTGAATTATTAATTAATTTTCCTCAAACCTATTTGTCACATTAAACACTAAATACATCAGCTCAATCTGGAAAGGCAGATGAGACAATTTACTTGACGATTATTTTATTATTTATTTAGTTAGTTAGTTAGATGTACACCACGAGAACAGGCACTTCTGGTCCAAGAAGTCTATCCCACACAATGTGACCAATTACATCTTTGGAATAGAGGGTGGAAACTGGAACAACAAGAGGTAATCCTCTCATCACTGGGAGTACATACAAACTCCTTACAGGCAGCAGCAGAATTGAACTCAGGATGGGATAGAAAAAGATAAGAAAGTCAGTCAATTGTAGCAATGAACACTAAGACTTTAAGAAAATACTGTATTATTATCTAGTATCGAGCAATGTAATTCCCATAGTGATTACTTAACATTGCAAATTATTCAGTATATGTCATAACTAAGATGATAGTTCTTTTAAATTTATTTATGCTAAGGTGGCAAATATTTCTATATGTATCAGATATATAGGCTACTATCTATTTATCAACATGTTTTCCTATATTCTGTCCAATTACTATCAATTTGTTGTATATGATATTATTACACGAATGCATTGTGAAATCAACCCTATTAATGTAACGACCACAGATCAGAGCTAAAAGCAGACAAATTAACTAATTATAATTGCAATTTTGCATATGTAACTTCATTAATTAGCAGAGTCTCCACCGACCCAAGCCAATCCTGTCAATGAAAAATAATGGTTTGCAGTGTAAGTAAGAGAGTACACTTGTATAATACTTAATTTGGACAATTAAACATGTGCCAAGCAACTTATGGAAGGTAAATTTAAGCCAATTTTCTTAAAACAAAACTATTTAAAATAAATCTAAATCTAAGTAACAACAGATGCTATCTTATGTAGGTTACACCTATTTCATTTATGTCATTGGTGAACACATTGCATTCACCACAAACATTAAGCACACCAACTGTAAGTATTTATTTATTCATTTAGTGGTATCACAGAGACGACAGTTCTGATCCTTCAAGCCACCCCAGTCCAGCAACCCTACAACCCTAACCTAATCATGGGACAATTTACGGTGACCAATTAACTTACCCTGTATGTCTTTGGACTGTGGGAAGAAACCAGAGGGTCCAGGGAAGACCCATGCATTCCAAGAGGGAACGTACAGAGACTCCTTACAGAATGGCACCAGAATTGAACTCTGAACTACTGAATGCCCCAAGCTGTAAGAGTGTCACATCAACTGCTATGGTATCGTGGCACTCAAGGTTATAAGCGTAGCTGTTATATTTTTATAAATTGTGTATTTGTTTACAGTATTGAATGATATTGAAAGATTTTCTGCTTATTCTTTGTGCTGGAGGAAAATTTCATTGCATTTTGACCCGTATAAAAAAGCATCATGATGGGTTTAACTAAAAGCAGAATCATTCAACTGAATGCATTTTTCTGAAGCAATCCATGAGTGTCTACTTGCAAACTCATTCAGTTGCAGTCATAGAAAAAAGCACTTGAAAATATTACTCTTGGACTCCGTAAAAGAATTTCAGGTAATGCAAATAAATTGGAATTGATGACAACATCACCTCCACAATCACCATCAGTACAGGTGCAACCCAAGGCTGTGTGCTTAGCCCCTGCTCCACTCTATAATTATAACTGTGAGGCTAATTTATGCCTTTAAAATGCCAGTCCTCAGAGGTAGAAAAGTTCAGCTACTTTAAATTCTTTAGCATTATCATTTTGGAAAATCTTTCCTGGGTCCAGCACCAAAGTGCTATTAGAAAGAAGTCACAACAGTACCTCTACTTTCTTAGAATTTTGCACAGATTTGATATGTCATCTAAAACATTGGCAACTTCCATAGATGTGCGGTGGAGAATACACAGACTGGTTGCATCACAGCCTGGTTCAGGAACACCAATGCCCTTGAATCAAAAAACCTACAAAAAGTAGTGGATACAGCCAAGTCCGTCACAGGTAGAGCCCTCTGCACCATTGAGCACATCTACAGAGGGTACTGTCGCAGGAACTTTACCCCACTTGTGTTCTAAGGAACAGAAATATATAGAATTTATCTCCTTGGGCATTATAGTTGAGAAGTTGTTGCTGTTAGAAAATACTCAAGCCCTCTAGCCTTATGGAGTTAATACTCAATTCAAATGTTAATTATGTAAAGAAGCTGTGAGCAGAATTTTTAAAAATTGTATTATGAAGTTCATGTCATTTGTTGAAGCATTGCTGTCGACACTTAATAGCCTCATTTCCATATTTAATCTAATAAACGTTATTGACCCAAATGGTAAGAATTAAATGTTTTAATGCTTGACATCTAGGGTTCCCAACTGGAGTCCATGGACCTCATGCTTAATGGTAATAGTTCATGGTATAAAAAAGTTTGGGAACCCTGGCTTTAGAGCAATTGACAGTTTGGTTCAGAGCTCATGTCTAACAGACATACATACTTGTTTTACATTTATACCTACTGACAGCTGTTAAAATAACAGAACTAAAAAAGACTTGCTGCTTGAGATGCACAAAATGAGGCCTTTCGTAAAACCATCAGGGATTTACAACCTTTGAACATGATGGCTATTACTAAATGTCTTCCCTTGGTTCTGGAAATTATTAAATCTAGATTGTTTTATTAGATGGATTTTGAAATATTAATAGCTGAAACCTATGAACAGACTCTGTACTTTCAGATGGAGACCTTTGTAAATGCCCACAGCAAGTGAGGAGATATATTGTGAAAAGTGTGGCCTTGATCAACACCGTGCCACACATTCAAATGTACACTTAATGTCAGAGAAATATGTACAATATACATCCTGAAATGCTTTTCTTCGCAACGATCCATGAAAACAGAGGAGTGTCCCAAAGAATGAGCAACAGTTAAATATTAGAAACCCAGAGTCACCCCCCAGCTCTCCCCCTGCATGTAAGCGGCAGCAAACAACAATACCCCCCTCCTCCCACCTGCAAAAAGAGCATCAGCTCTGCCACTAAGCACTCAAGCATGAGCAAAGCAGTAGCAAAGACACAGACTTGCAGTTATCCCAAAGTCTTTGCATTTCACCTGGCAGTCAACATACCACAGACTCACTCTCTCCTTAATAAGGGAGAAAGAGATGTCTCCATTTTCCTAGTGAGCAGGGAGACATAACAAACAGTGATGTTAAAAGTCCATTTTGTCGCTTTTATCGAGCTCTGTGGCTGAAGATCACAAAGATCCCGGGTCTCAAGGCACACAGCAGATATTCCGACTCCCCGACGACACATGGCTCTCCTGTCGTGACACCAACCCTCGATCCGCCTGTCTCCAGAGCTCGAATATCCTTGGCTTCCGAATTCAATAGACAATAGGTGCAGGAGTAGGCCATTCAGCCCTTTGAGCCAGCACCACCATTCACTGTGATTATGGCTGATCATCCACAATCAGTACCCTTTTCCTGCTTTCTCCCCATATCCCTTCACTCTGCTATCTTTAAGAGCTCTATCTAACTCTTTTTTGAAAGAATCCAGAGAATTGGCCTCCACTGCCTTCTGAGGCAGAGCATTCCACAGAACCACAACCCTCTGTGTGAAAAAGTTTTTCCTCAACTTTGTTCTAAATTGTCTACCCCTTATTCTTAAACTGTGGCCTTTGGTTCTGGACTCCGCCAACATCGGGAACATGTTTCCTGCCTCTAGCGTGTCCAATCCCTTAATAATCTTATATGTTTCAATCAGATCTCCTCTCATCCTTCTAAATTCCAGTGTATACAACCCCAGTCGCTCCAATCTTTCAACATATGACATTCCCGCCATCTGGGAATTAACCTCGTGAACCTGTGCTGCACTCCCTCAATATCTAGAATGTCCCTCCTCAAATTTGGAGACCAAAACTGTACATAGTATTCCAGGTGTGGTCTCACCAGGGCCCTGTACAACTGCAGAAGGACCTCTTTGCTCCTATACTCAATTTCCCTTGTATGAAGGCCAGCATGCCATTAGCTTTCTTCACTGCCTGCTGTACCTGCATGCTTACTTTCACTGACTGATGAATAAGGACACCTAGATCTTGTTGTACTTCCCCTTTTCCTAACTTGACACCATTCAGATAGTAATCTGCCTTCCTATTCTTGCTACCAAAGTGGATAACCTCACATTTATCCACATTAAACTGCATCTGCCATGCATCTGCCCACTCACCCAACCTGTCCAAGTCACCCTGCATTCTCATAACATCCTCCTCACATTTCACACTGCCACCCAGCTTTCTGTCATCTGCAAATTTGCTAATGTTACTTTTAATCCCTTCATCTAAATCATTAATGTATATTGTAAATAGTTGCGGTCCCAGCACTAAGCCTTGCGGTACCCCACTAGTCACTGCCTGCCATTCTGAAAGGGACCCGTTAATCCCTACTCTTTGTTTCCTGTCTGCCAATCAATTTTCTATCCATGTCAGTACCCTACCCCCAATACCATTTGCTCTAATTTTGTACACTAACCTCCTATGTGGGACCTTATCAAAGGCTTTCTGAAAGTCCAGGTACACTACATCCACTGGCTTTCCCTTGTCCATTTTTATAGTTACATTCTCAAAAAATTCCAGAAGATTAGTCAAGCATGATATCCCCTTCGTAAATCCATGCTGACTTGGACCTATCCTGCCACTACTATCCAAATATTCCACTATTACATCTTTTATAATTGATTCCAGCGTCTTCCCCACCACTGATGTCAGACTAACTGGTCTATAATTGGCTGTTTTCTCTCTCCCTCCTTTCTTAAAAAGTGGGATAACATTAGCTACCCTCCAATCCGCAGGAACTGATCCTGAATCTATAGAACATTGGAAAATGATTACCAATGTGTCCACGGTTTCTAGAGCCAACTCCTTAAGTACCCTGGGATGCAAAGCATCAGGCCCTGGGGCTTTATCAACCTTCAGTCCCATCAGTTTACCCAACACCATTTTGTGCCTGATGCAAATTTCCTTCGGTTCCTCCTGTTACCCTAGGTCCTCTGGCCACTATTACATCTGGGAGATTGCTTGTGTCTTCCCTAGTGAAGACAGATCCAAAGTACCTGTTCAGCTCGTCTGCCATTTCCTTGTTTCCCATAATAATTTCACCCGTTTCTGCCTTCAAGGGCCCAACTTTGGTCAACTAATTTTTTCCTCTTCACATACCTAAAGAAGCTTTTACTATCCTTCTTTATACTTTTGTCTAGCTTACCTTCGTACCTCATCTTTTCCCCTGTATTGCCTTTTCAGTTACCTTCAGTTGCTCTTTAAAAGTCTCCCAATCCTCTGGCTTCCCACTCATCCTTGCTATGTTATACTTCCTCTCTTTTATTTTTATACTGTCCTTGACTTCCCTTGTCATCCACGGTCGCCCCTTACTCCCCTTAGAACCTTTATTCCTTTTTGGAATGAACTGATCCTGCACCTTCTGTATTATTCCCAGAAATACCTGCCATTGTTGTTCCACTGTCATCCCTGCTAGGGTATCTTTCCAGCCAACTTTGGCCAGCTCCCCCCTCATGGCTCCATAGTCCCCTTTGTTCAACTGTAATACTGATGCTTCCAATCTTCCCTTCTCCTTCTCAAATTGTAGATTAAAACTTATCATATTATGGTCACTACCTCCTAATGGCTCCTTTACCTCGAGTTCCCTTATCAAATCTGGCTCATTACACAACACTAAATCCAGAATTGCCTTCTCCCTGGTAGGCTCCAGAACAAGCTGCTCTAAGAATCCATCTCAGAGGCATTCCACAAACTCCCTTTCTTGGGGTCCAGTACCAACCTGATTTTCCCAGTCTACCTGCATGTTAAAATCCCCTATAACAACCGTAGAATTAACTTTGCGACATGCCAATTTTAACTCTTGATTTAACTTGCACCCTATATCCAGGCTACTGTTTGGGGGCCTGTAGATAACTCCCATCAGGGTCTTTTTGCCCTTACAATTTCTCAGTTCTATCCATACTGACTCTACATCTCCTGATTCCATGTCATCCCTCGCAAGTGACCGAATTTCATTCCTCACCAACAGAGCCACCCCACCCCCTCTGCTAACCTGTCTGTCCTTTCGATAGGATGTATATCCTTGAATATTCATTTCCCAGCCCTGGTCCTCTTGCAGCCGTATCTCTGTTATTCCCACAACATCATACTTGCCAATTTCCAACTGAGCCTCAAGCTCATCCACTTTATTCCTTATACTCCGTGCATTCACGTATAATACTTTTAATCCTCTTAAAGTAATGCTTTTACTCCCCTCACCTTTCACATCGATTCCTATTGCACTTGCCCATACTCTCCAATCCCTCCCTGGTCTTTCTGCCCCTTTAATTCAGTTGTCTTTCTTAACTTTTCTTATTCTCTTTAACTCCATTCTTATATTTCCAGTTTATCCCCTCCCCGCCCCCACTACTTAGTTTAAACACACCCATGTAGCAGTGGCAAACCTGCCTGCCAGAGCGCTGGTCCCCTGTCTGTTAAGGTGCAATCCGTCCCTTCTGTACAATTCATCCTTACCCCAAAGCAGATCCCAGTGGTCCAAGAATCGAAATCCCTGCTCCCCGCACCAGCTCCTCAGCCACACATTCAGGTCCCCTATCTCCCTGTTCATGTCCTCTCCAGCACAAGAAACTGGAAGCAAACCCGAGATAACCACCCTGGAGGTCCTGCTTTTCAGCCTTCTTCCGAGTTCTCTGAAGTCACGCTGCTAAATGTCTCTCATCTTCATCCCAATGTCATTTGTGCCGACGTGCACCACCACCTCCGGCTGTTCACCTTCTCCCTTGAGGATGCCCTGCAATCGATCCATGATGTCCTGGATCCTGGCAGCAGGGAGGCAACACACCATCCTTAAATCCCGCCTGTTGCCGCAGAAACCCCTGTCTGTACCTCTCACTATGGAGTCTCCTACTACTACGGCTCTGCCTGATGTCTGGCTCCTCGGCTTTATTTCAGCACCAATTTTTGACTTGCAGACCCGTTCACCTCTCAGACTGGCACTGTCTTCTGTCCCTACAGCTTCCAAGAGGGTGAACCTATTTTCAAGAGGTACATCCCCCGGCGTCTCCTGTACTCCAAGCATCCATCCCTTCCTCATCATCGCCCCCCCTTCTTTCTTCCAGTATCTTCGGTGTAACGATCTCACTGCAGGTTCTGTCCAGAGTACTCTCATTTTCCTGGATGAACCTGAGGTTATCCAGTTGCCTCTCCAGTGCCTCAACACGGTCGTTCAGGAGCTCAACCTGGACACACTTTCCACACTTGTAGCAGCCAGAGGCACCATCAATATCCCTGACCTCCCACATCATGCAAGCATCACAGTGAATCAGTTGACCTGTCATTTCTTCACCACTTCTCACCCTCTCCAACTGTGGCGTAGTCTCCGCCCTCAGCCTCCTCGCCAAAGACTCCTGAGCCAAAGGCTCGCACTTTTCTCACAAGGCACTTCCCTCGACAAGGCTGCTCCCCGACAGGCCGCTCCCCTAGAACAAACCTTGATTATATTGGCTGATATTTGACTAATTCCTTTCACTTGTTGCACCTCGGCCGATCCCGAATGTTTGTCTTGCAGGCTGGTCTCCACCGGGTTTTGAATCAACTGCTCCTTCTCAGCCAATGCCCTCACTCACTCCTTCAATTGTCGCGCCTCGGCCGACCTCGAACGTTTGTCTCGAGCCGGGCTCTTAAGCCAATCCTTTGGCATGCCGAACGAACAGCAGACAGTTATGGAACCCTGAGAGTGGGTCCCATTCCTGTAAAAAAAAACAAACAAACTGCAGTCAATGTGTAATTCCAGGTCAGGGTCTTCATAAGAACCCTGAAAGGGGAAAATAGAGATATTAAAGATGGAAATAGAGCTGTTTCTGAAGATGCAAGCAAAGGAGTTGCTGTTAGGCACCATTAACCCTCCTAAGCTCTGCCTTCTTTCTTACAGTAAATCCAATTTTCATGAAAAAAAATAAATGCAATTGAAAATCACATATTTTGGAGGACATAAAAACACTTGCAACTTGCTTATTGATGTGCTGAACTAATGCATATAGGAGCCTGGAGATGTGCTGTGATGGCCAATGGTGAGAAACAGACCTGGATGCCAATTCCACAAGCTGTAATCATGCAGACACAGAGTAGGTTGTCTCTGGGCCACTCAGTCTCTCAGAAAGTTCAAGGTCTGACTCTGTACACTGTAAAGGAGACCAACACATTGACAACTGTTTACCATGAGTATTATACCCCTTACCCCATGACTACCAATACTACTGCCATTATCTTTCACTGCTCCATGAACCTTCCATCTATCTGTGCTAACATATGAGCAACCCCAGTGCCATTATAATTCCAAAAGTACCTTTCCAATACTCGGCCCTTTCCTGTCCCCAGTCACCAACACCCACCACCCCTCCCTTGTTGCACCATGCCAGTGACGGAGCCAGTTCCATAGAACAGTACAGCACAAGTATAGTGCCCTGATCACACCATGTCTGTGCTGGCCATGATGTTGTTGTAACTAATCCCATCAGTTTATGCATGGTCCACATTCCCTCAATCACATGCTTGTTCATACTATATGTTTGTCCAAATGATTCAATGTGTTCATGAGGATGTACTCTTGGGGTGGCGGACAATGTATACTTACTGAGGGTTGGTGTAGTTGATGATTTGCCAAAAGGTGTCTTAATTGGTAGATTTATTGGGTAATGTTGACTTTACTGCAATCTTTGCTTGCCCTGTGCTGACACAGTCCCAAACCAAAGCTGGGGTGGAGCCTCTGCCAGCAGTGGCTGATAACCTATTTGAGGGAGTTAAGAAAGGGCCATGTAAATCACATCAGAAATGCTACCTAACCACCCACCTAACACCACAAGCCTCAGCACAGATCAATAGCAGGTCCCCGTAAACATAGCTGTCCTATAGTGAGCTGATCCTTCTCTGGCTCCTCTGTATTCTCAGATGAAGGAAGAGCACGACAAGGGGGTCCTTTAGCTGTAAAGATAGCTACGTGCTGGAAAATGGTATCTCTTGTATCTGGCAGGTACCCCTGGCAACTGATTGGTAGTACCCACCAGTTGTGGGCCCCTCATTTTCCACCTTGCTCACACCATCCCCTGGGATAGCTATTTGGATCGGTGGAAAACCTACCTAAGAGTGAGCCACAGATTCAATTGGCCATCTGTGTATGCTGATGTCCAGCAGTATTGTACTTCCTGCCCTGAGTGCCAAAAGACCCGCCATATCCGAAACACAGGTAGAGCCTACTATAGCCTTTGCCCATCATAACCACCACATTCAAAAGTATTGCTATGGACATTGTAGGCCCTCTAAAGGAAAGCTGCTCTGGAATACTTCAGTCATTTGCGATTATGCTACCTGGTTTGCTAAGGCTTTCCGTCTACGTTCCATCGCTACCCCTAAAATCATTGCCTCCTGAGTACAGCTGTTCTCCTGTGCGGGTTTCCCCGAAGAAATTTAACTGACCAAGGCATCAATTTCACTTCAACCTCGCGTCTCAATTGTATCATCAGCTGCATTTGTTGTGCGTGAACATCCCAGGGACAAACAGTCTGAGGTACTCTAAACCACCTGTCTGGCACCAACAATCATTCCACAGTCAAAGTCACTTTGATCACATTTCTTCCCCGTCCTGGTATTTAGTCTGAACAACAACCGAACCTTTTAACTATGCCTGCATGCTTTTATGCATTAAATTGATGATTGACTGATTAGATAGACCATAAGACATAGGTGCAGAATTAGGCCAATTGGCTCATCAAGTCTGTTCTGCCCTTCAATCATGGCTGAATTATTATCCCTCTCAGCCCCACTCTCCTTCCTCTCCTCTAACCTTTAATGCTCTGACTAATTAAGAGCCTATCAACCTCCACTTCAAATATACTCAATGACTTGGCTGCCACAGCCATCTGTGGTAATGAATTCCACGGATTGACTATTTTCTGACTAAAGGAATTTCTCTGTTCAAAATAGACACCCCTCTACTCTGAGGCTGTGCCCATTGCTTTAGAATCACCCTCTATAGGAAACATCCTCTCTGTATCCACCCTGTCTAGATATTTACACTAATGAGCAGATCTATAGGTGTAGAATAAAGTGAGTTATGTTTATCCTGTTTCCCTTGTTGATGGCACACTTATTCAAATGTTGTCTTTCTGTCAAAGACCGATGCTCTTGCCTTGCCCTGAGACATTTAACTTTCTGTTCTTGTTTGAATAAGATTGTAAAGAGGCCTGAAGCTATTTAGCCTTTGAGGCTCACAAAATGTCCATCCATTAATTGGTTAATGATGAAGAATTATTGCCTCACGGCACTGTTCACAAAGCATTGAATGGTTTAAAGACATAAATCCTTGAGCTCAACACGCTGAATTCCTCTGGCAGATTTTGTGGAATTATTTTCATGATGGCTAGGAGTAGATTTATGGGATGCTAATTAGAGAAAGAACTTTCTAACAGTTTTAGCATCCTCTGGAATTAATATGCAGTAATCAAAAAGCAAGTTATGTACATTCAGTCATACCTTGCAGCACAAGGGTATCCATATCCTTATAAAATAGTAATCTCATTCTATTTTTCAGTGTAACTATCTATTTTGGCTCTCAGTGCCAGCAAACAACCATCTAGTGAATGGCAATCTGCAAGGATATGAAAGTATTTCCAGTTCCAAACTGCAATGGGCAGGTTCAAGATTACATTCACATTATAGCCAAAGGAAATGTCGAACTTGCCCTGCTCTTCGATTGTTGCAGCCGAATCAGGTGTGAATGTTTTGTTGAGGAAGTATCATATTATATCTGAGATTCAGCCATGAGGATCGCTCCTTTAGTATCCCGGGTAGAAATGTCTCCTGCTGTCACCTCTTTCCCTCACTTCCTCCTACTTCTAGCAGCCCATTCTGCTCTGTATGCTTTTGGAATAATACTAGTTAATACAGTCCTTGTAGACCTCAGCATTTTTTAAAAATCTGCATGAAAGTTTCATAAAATAATGGCAATAATTAGTCAAAATAAATTGACAAGCAAACTGTAAGAAGTGAATGCTATCTGCATGTGATGGGTCTGTTCTGCTTTTGCTTTTGGGCATTGGAGTGGAGCAGCCTGTGATATTTTATTTTTCATGTTTTTAAGATACTCTAACAACTCTTACAATCCTTGTTCACATCTGATCATGGGTGCTGTCTGTGGAGTTTGGATGTTCTCCCAGTGACCGTGTGGGTTTCTCCTCGTTCATTCAGTTTCTTCCCACATCCCAAAGGTTTGTGGGTTTGGAGGTTAATTGGTCCCTCTAGGTGTCCAAAGTGTGTGGGTGAGGGGTTGAACCTGGGAGGTGTGGATGGGAATGTACCGAGAATAAAACAGGAAAGCACAGGTTTAGTATCGATAGGTGGCTGATTTAAAGCTTTCTGCATGGACACTATGGACTGAAAGGATAGTTTTCCTGCCATATCATTCCATGACCTTATGAAACATTGAATCATAATATTGGCAGTCAGTGGTGAGTGGGGTGCCGCAGGAGTCGGTGCTGGGCCTGCAGCTGTTTACCATTTAATTGATGATTTGGAAGAGAGCACTGAGTGTAGTGTAGCAAAATTTGCTGATGACACTAAACTGAGTGGAAAAGCTAATTGTATACAGACAATAGACAGGTGCAGGAGTAGACCATTCGGTCCTTCGAGCCAGCACCGCCATTCACTGTGATCATGGCTGATCCTCCACTATCAGTATCCAGTTCCTGCCTTATCCCCATAACCTTTGATTCCGCTATCTTTAAGAGCTTTATCCATCTCTTTTTTGAAAATATCCTGAGACTTGGCCTCCACAGCCTTCTGGGACAGAGCATTCCATATATCTACCGCTCTCTGGGTGAAAAAGAGGATGTGGAGAGTCTGCAGAGGGATATAGATAGGTTAAGTGAGTGGGCCAAGGTCTGGCGGATGGAATACAATGTTGTTAAATGCGAGATCATCCACATTGGAAGGAATAATAGAAGAACAGATTATTATTTAAATGGTGAAAGATTGCGGCATGCTGTTGTGCAGAGGGACTTGGGAATGCTTGTTCATGAATCACAAAAGGTTGGCTTGCAGGTACAACAGGTTATTAAGAAGGCAAATGGTATGTTGTCCTTCATTGCTAGAGGGATTGAATTCAAGAGCAGGGAGGTCACGCTGCAACTATACAGGGTACTGGTGAGACCGCACCTGGAGTACTGTGTGCAGTTCTGGTCTCCATACTTGAGGAAGGATATACTGGCTTTGGAGGCAGTGCAGAGGAGATTCACCAATTCCAGGGATGAAGGGGTTAACCTTTGAGGAGAGATTGAGTCACCTGGGGCTATACTCTCTGGAGTTCAGAAGAATGAGAGGGAATCTTATAGAAACATACAAAATTTTGAAAAGGATAGATAAGATAGAAGTAGGAAAGTTGTTTCCATTGGTAGGTGAGACTAGAACTAGGGGACATTGCCTCAAGATTCAGGGGAGAAGATTTAGGACGGAGATGAGGAGAAACTGTTTTTCCCAGAGAGTGGTGAATCTATGGAATTCTCTGCCCAGGGAAGCAGTTGAGGCTTCCTCACTAAATATACTTAAGATACAGTTAGATAGGTTTTTACATAGTAAGGGAATTGAGGGTTATGGGGAAAAAGCAGGTAGATGGAGCTGAGTTTACGGACAGATCAGCCATGATCTTATTGAATGGTGGGGCAGGGTTGATGGGCCGGATGGCCTACTCCTGCTCCTTTTTCTTATGTTCTTATGTATGGCTTTTCTTGACTCACACTGTACATTTTAGGAACAGGTTCATCCTCTCCATATCAGAATTCTGAATGGTCCATGCATACTACCTCATTATTCCTTTTTTTGTTGCACTATTTATTAATTTCTGTAATTTTATAGTTTTTTTATTTTGCACTATGCTACTGGTGCAAAACAACATATTTCATCATATGTCAGTGGCAATAAATCTGATTCCGATTCCCTTCAACAAATAACATCTTTCATTAAGAGACAAGGACTGAATTATGACAAGTCGTAGCTAAAGACCTTAACAAATCTAGATGAACGTACATAATGTTATGTCAGAATTTTTAAAACACAATTTACTTACTTTAATTGCTAAAGTGATGAAAGTTACCTATATGCATCATTTAGTAGTTTGGACTTAACTTGTCCTTTGATTTAAGTTCCTGATCTGTGCCTCTGTTCATACATGAGTGATGGGTGGCAATTCTAATGATCCTTGTCAGCACTAAAGATAAGCTGTCCAGATGATTTAAACTACTGAGCATTATCTTGTGACGATTTTGTATTACACTTCGACAGCGAACTGGTTTCTTCCCCTCTATTTCTGTCTTGTTCCTCTTTTACTCAGCAAATGTCGTCAACACAAAACCTCATTCCTCAAACCTCAACCTCCTGGAGAATTAGGGTAATTGGTGCTTAGTTTTCACTGTGGAATAGATGGACAGAAGAGCTTGTTTCCATGATCTATGACTCTGTGAATCATTTCTTTCTGCCTCTGAATTATTAATATGGCTGCTATAAGTCTTTCTGAACTTAACCACTCTACAAAATTTATCACTACAGGAGACTCATCTGAAGCTTTTAGTAGAGTAGAGTTGATTATTATGTCAAGGTTTTGTTCTTTGTGTCATGGCTCCGTTTGGCTGTTCCCCTTTAACACTTCTTTCTCCCTGATTATGCCCTAATTTCAGTCATTAGATTTCTAATTGCTGCTAGTTTACCTAATTACAGTACACCTGGTTTTCATCAGAGTCTGTGAAATCAGTACGATGGCTTCTCTATCTCAGGTTGCCAGTTTGTTGGTTTATACTCGTGTGATACCTCATTCTCTTGTCCGCTTAGAACCGTTAGTTCTAAGTTTAGTTCCAAGTTCTGCTCTAGTTTCAAGATAGTCCCTGTAGATCCCGTCTCCTTGTCAAGATTCCTCAAGTTTGCTGTTCTATGTTCACGTCTACGCCAGCATCCCCAACTCAGTCGACGTGCCAGTGTCCTGCACTTGGGTTCTCCTCAGTCGCCCCATGCAACACTTTGGTCATCAAAGATATTCAAATTCCATTTGCCACAGATTTTGAAAGGTCTTTTTGTTTTCCCTCATTGATTTACCTAGGTGACAATACTGTTATGAAATAATTTCAGCTTCTGTTCAAGACTTAGAAAAATTCATTTTTTGGTACTTCCAATGTAAATAGGCCTTTTATTTGACCAAGATCTGTTTCCTGACAGTCAGCACAGCCTTGTGTATGGGAAGTCACATCTTACAAATCTCTTAAACTTCTTTAAGGAGATAACCAAGAGGGTAGGCAACGCCAGGGCAGTAGATATTCTCTATATGTACTTTAGCAAGGCTTTTGACAAGGTCTCTCATGTGGGGAAGTCTGGAAGTTTAGATCCCGTGGGATCTAGGGGAACATAGCAGATTGTATTCATAATTGGCTCAGTGGTAGAATGCAAAGAATGATAATTGAGGATTGTTTCTTGCAGTGGAGGTCTCTGTCTAGTGTGTGCTAGAGTAGTCAATACTGGGACCTTTGATAATACTGTATATAAACAATTAGGATATGAATGTACAAGGCAGGGTTAGTAAGTTTGTGGATGGCTGTAAAGTAGACAATGTAGAAGATTATGAAATGTTACATGGGGATCTTGATCAGTTAGGTACACTAGCTGAGGATTGGCAAATGGCTTTCAATCCAGATAAATGTGAAGTATTACATTTTAGAATATCAAACCAAGGTAGAATTTATACAGTGAATGGTAGTGACCAGGAGAGTGTGGAAAAGAGGGCAACACAAGTAGTTCCCCTCTCTGGCTATCCATCCCATATTATGATGATGGTTCCTTTCAGTCACTGGGGTTGACCCCACTAGGAGCAGCGTGTGGCTGAATGGATTTAGGTGAGTGGGGGTTGCACAGGTCCAGACCCACTCTCTCAACATCTCCTCCCGGATCCAGTGGCATGGTGGGGTCCAAGACGGCTGGTGGAAGTTCTGTTGCAGTGAATGGCCAGACCAAGCTTTGATGCAAGGGATGTCCTTTCCGCGCTTCACGGTACGTGTTTGCTAGATGGCCGCTGACCCTACGAGAGGGTTCATCCGCCCTTTGACAGGTCTTGTTTTTCATCCTGCAGGGTGTCCAGCCACCCTCCTCACCAGGTAAGCCTGATGGGGGAGCTGTTTTAGTCGTCGACCACCCGACCATGCGACAGGTAGTACTGGGTCACATGGTACCAGCAGCACTCAGACGAGTGACACAGGTAGTTAGGGTGGTGAAGAAGGTGAATGGCATTCTGGCCTTCATCAGTCAGGACTCGGAGTACAGAAGTTACAAAGTTATGATGCTGTTGATGAGTTGTCGATGAGACTGCATATATAGTTTTGATCAACCTGCATATATAGTTCTGTTATAGAAAATAAGGAATTAAGCTAGGGAGACTTGGAGGCCTGAGTTACATGGAGAGGTTGTGCAGACTAGGACTTTGTTCCTAGGAGTGTGAGAGATTGAGGAGTAGCCTGACTGAGGTATATAAAATCATTCAGGCATAGACAGGGTGAAAGCACATAGTCTTTTTTTTTTTACCCAGGGAGAGTGTGCTAAAAACGAGAATGGTTTAAGATCTGTGATGAAAGTGAGATCAACTTCTTCATGCAATGGCTGGTATGTATTGGAATGAGCTGCCCGGTTGGGGCAGCCATATTGGCAGCATTTAAAAGCCATCTAGGTAAGTACATGGATCGGAGAAGTTCAGAGGGCTATGGGGTAAATGTGGGTGGATTGGACTATCTAACTGGGCAACACAGTCAACATGGATGAATTGGACTGATGGACATTTTCATGTTGTGTGACTCAATGGGGGTCGACAGCAGTTTTGTCCTTGGGTCTCGGCAAGAGATTAAAACATTATATATGTTAGTTAGAGGTAGAAAGGAGGGGGTTCATAAACATGCTGAGTAGCAAGTAAGTTGTGTGCAATTGCTTATTGAAGTGGCAAATGACACCCTAATAAATGAAACTTCAATTTCAATCTACATGGCCAAGGACAGAACAGGTGCGACCAAGCAGTAGTCAGGATTACTCAAATGTCTTATAGTTATGAACCACTTGCTGTATGAGATTGAATGCAATACACAGAGCTGATGTGGAGTTCTGAGACTTCCTGATATATAAAAAAAAATTTGGGATATTTTCTGAAGATTCGAACAGTACTTAAACAGCTTTAATTTTGGAAGTGATCAAAGAAATGGCAGATAGTGTTTAATCCAGCCAAGTGTAAGTTGTTGCTCTTTGGGAGATCGAACATCAAGGGACAGTACATAGTTAATGGAAAAACCCTTCATGGTGTTGATGTTCAGAGGAATCTCAGTATCCAAGTCCAATGCTCTCTGAAAGTGGCTGCAAAATTTAATAGGGTGGTAAAGAAGGTGCAAGGCATGCTTGCTTTTTAAGTTGAGGCATTGATCTTAATTATCAGGAAGTTATATTGAAGCTTTAAAGAGTCTGGTTAGGCCACAACTGGAATATTGCAGACAATTTTGGTCACCCAGTGGTGGAAAGGATGTGGAGGCTTTCGAGAGGGTGCAGAAGAGATTTCTGTGCACGACAGCTGAATCAGAGGGCATATGCCATGAGTGAAGGTTGGACAAACTTGGGTTGTTTTCTTTGGAGCTGTAGAGGCTTGGGGGAGACCTGACAGTCCAAATGTATTTTTGAAGTCTTTTACTAAGGTGGGCCCTTATGTTATAAGTGGGACAAATCACAACTACATCTTGACTAAAACTGAGGCTTTTAAATGCCTGAAGGAGACTCAAAACTCTCCAAAATTGATTTCAGTTCATGAATTTGTTAACATTAAGATTATGCTATTCGATCAAAGTTGTGACAATATTATGGTTGAAAATAATCAGTTTAAATTGTAGATTTAGATACAATTCTGGGAAAACTAAACTGATAAATATGCTTAGTTACCTACCAAATCTGTTGAAGGGTTTTTATTAACTTCCTTTCCTCAACAATAATAATGGCCATTATTAAGCTGTAGTATAATATAAGTAAGCATTAAAATATCATATTAGACTGACAGGGATTAGTTAATTACAAAATTGCGAATTGGATCAAACAGGCATTCTCTCAAGTGTAAAATACCTTAAAGAAAAAGTACGTGAATTGTGAGTGAAATATATTGTAATCAATCGTCAATATTTTAAAGTAGAATGAATGACTGTGGTAGCACAAAGAGGAAATACAAGCGAGATATAGCTTTTACAATGTATCATTTTAATCTTTAGATGTCAAACAACTGATATATCCCATATGTAGAACTCTGATGTGCATTCCTTTGCCCATTCTGCAATTATGTGAATGATCTGTCTGTACTGGTTTTTACCCATGGGAGTCGCCCAGATAAATACTCTGTATCATCACTTCCAGCTAGCTTATTCAATATTGTCTCAACCTTCTGCAAACCTTTCAGTTTCCTAGTCTCCCATATTCACATCATCTTGGTTATTTTCCTTTGAAAGCGCCTGAATCATTTACTTCAATCACTCCCCAGAGGAACAAGTTCCCTTTTCTAACTATTGCTAAGTATTCATTTCCAAACTGATTTATCTCTGTTCATCCAGGCTGGCCATTCCTAGTGATAAATATCAGCATTCACTGCCCATATTTAATTACTATTGAAATAAAGAAGAAAATTAAGAATCAATCACATTGATGGGTTTGAAGTCACAAATGTACCAGACTGGGGATGGGTATCAGGTTTCTTTCCCCGAAGGATATTAATGACCTAGGTAATTTTTTTATAATTGGTTAGCATTATAGTCAATATTATTGAGAATGTAATCTAGATTTATTTGATAATTGTATTTAAATTGCTCAGCTGCTTTGCTGGGGTCGAACTCGTGTCATTGATGTTGATTCTGATTCTAGATCTTTTTGAGACAAGTCCAGTAACCCAGCCACCAGGTTACTCACAATTTATTCTAAACTCCATTGTTTCTATAGTCCTTAACTTCAGATTCTGTCAAACATAGAAGCAAATCTCTTCTAACCTGCCTGGAACCATGAAAAGTTGAAAAAGTATCTCTCAGTTCTACAGTCTTTTCATTTTAAAATATTAATTTTTTTACATTATCCAATCTTTTCCAACAACTGATATTGCTCAGATATGGAACTACCCTTTGTGAGCTTCTTTTTGCTCTTTGTATGTTTCTGCATTACTTTCTCATAGACCAACACAGCACTCTTGACTTCAGTATTTGCCTCATTTCTATCCCAATGGCATTATTATAGTTTATAGGCTCACTTATTCATCCAATGACCTCATCACTCTCCCTGGCCTGAATACCAAGGGAAGATAGGCAATTAACATGACTTTTTTTGGTCTTTGTTTATTCATTTTATAGGTTATGAATGTCAGCAGAATGCCAACATTTATCACCGACCCTAACTGCCATGGATATAGTCATGGAAAGCTACCTTTTAGAACCACTGTGGCTCTTCTATGACGATACTCCCATAATGTTGATGGGTAGGGGGTTCCAAGACTTAGGCAGAATGATGTTGAAGGAGTGATGATGAACTTGTAGGTCAGGATGGCATGCAACTTAGAGACAAACTCTGTCCTTTCTGATGGTAGCCACCTCATACTGATTCGTCTACAAGAAACATTGCTCTTCAACCCCTGTGTGATTATGGTGGAGGGGATGAACACTTAGGATGATGGAAGGATGCTATTATCCTAGAGGCTGTTGAGCTTCTTAAGAGTTTTTGGAGATATACTCATCAACACAAATGTTTCTCCTTGCTCTTTACTTGTGCATTTTACATGGTGGGAAGGATTTATGATAAGTGAATGCCAAACTTCCCTCCTACCTTTGTACCCACAATCCTTACATAGCTATTCTGATTGAATTTCCAGTCAGTGTGAATGATAGAAAACTCATTAATAAATGCCAAGATGTTTTTAGATATCTCTTGGAAATGGTATTACTTGCCGCTTATCTGTCCATGCCTAAATATTGTTTAGGTCTTGCTGCATGCTCAGGAGTCAATTTACATCTATGAATATATATTTTTGCTGAGGAGTTGCAAAAGAATTTAAACAGTGTTTAGTCATCATCAAACATTCCAACTTCTGACCTTACAGTGAGCGGAAGGTTAATGGTGAAAAAGCGGAAGTTGTCTTTTTCTCTGGCACTATCCTGAAGTGATGCTCTGGAACTGGTATAATAGGGCTAACAACCATAACTATCTTCCTTTCTGCAAAGTGGGACTCCAAACATTGGATTGCTTTATCTTTGATGCTCTCTGATCACTGACTTAGCATAGTGTCACAGTCCCCGACCATTAATTCCCCATTTTCTCCTAATTCCCTTTGATGACGACACACCTGGTTTTCATCAAGACCTGCAGCATAAGCCCGGCTTTGCACCCACTAGTTGCCAGATCGTTGGTTTTGCCAGTGTGGCAATTAACGCTTCCCGGCCGCTTAGGACTGTGTGTTCCATATTTTGCTTCAGTACCAAGATTTATCTGTGAAACTCAGTCTTTCCATATCAAGATCAGTTTTCTAAGTTCTACTCCAGTACCGAGGTTTACCTGTGAAACCCTGTCTCTCTGTGTCAAGATAAATTCTGCCTGTCTCCTGACTTCCTGCTCTCTCTCCTGTTTGCCGTTCAAGACTCATGCCTGCATCTGCATCCTAACTAAATCTCCGTGCCTGTGTTCTGCGCTTGGGTTCACCTCATTCGTTGCAACAGAACGATCTGGCCACGATGCACCCAGCAGACACGAATACCCTTCAACAAGCCCTCGCCAGCCTGGGGAACTCCTCCCAGAGGTCATGAAGAATCTCCATTCCCTGTCTGCAGGCGTAACGAAGATCGGTGACCAGGTGAACTGTGTCCAACACCCCCGCCAAGAGAGCCTCATGTACCTGAACCGGAACACTCGGTTGGGGATTTGGGGAAGTGCCGGGCCTTCTTTCTTCAGTGGTCTTTGGTGTTCGAACAGCAGTCATCCACATACCCCACGGATAAGATTGTTGCGGGGAAGTGCCTTAGCGTGGGCCACAGCTGTTTGGGATAACTAACCGGATACCTGCTCTTCCTTTGCCACCTTTATCGCGGAAATGAGAAAGATCTTTGACCACCCCGTCCGTAGTAAGATGCCACTAAGCGTCTACTCACTCTCGGTCAGGGCTTACGCAGTTTTGCTGAATATTCCGTGGAGCTCTGGACGTTAGTGGCCAACTCGGGGTGGAATGATGAGGCACTCCAAGGGGTATTTCAGAATGGTCTCAGCGACATGGTGAAAGATGAGTTGGTGGCAAGAGACGACACCGACAGCCTGGATTCCTTGATCTCCCTAGCCACCAGGTTGGACAATCACCTCCGAGAACGCCATAGAGAAAGAACTGGTCGTCCACCACCTTTGGCCACTCCACGGCACTCATTACCGCCTCCCGCCAGAACAAGCCTCTCTCCTCCTCCTGCTCCTAGAGTAGCTCCCAACCTGGCTGTTTCCACCACCCTGGGAGAGGAACCCATGCAGCTGGGACAGAACTACCTTTTCCCCACAGAACGACTATGGAAATTGAGAGCGGGTGAGTGTCTATATTGTGGCCAGTCTGGCCACTTCCGTGCTACCTGTCCCCTTCGGCCAAAAAAGGTAGGTTCACCAGTAGAAAGGGGGACCCTGGTGAGCCAGACAACATTCCCTTCTGTTCCCCAAACCCGGATGCAGCTTCAAGCTACCTTACGTTACAATGAACAGTCCCTGTCTCTGTCAGCACTAGTAGACTACGGTACTGAGGGAAACCTTTTGGATGAAGACTTGGCCTTCTGGGCTGGAATTCCTTGTGAGCCATTGAGTGCCCCCCTGGAAGCTCAGGCACTGGATGGTAGACTACTGGCCCGAGTCACACACTGCACACCACCCCTGTCTTCCTTCTCTCCGGGAACCATGGGGAACAGGTAAGATTCAATTTCATTTCCTCTCCTCAGCTTCTATAGTTCTTGGGTACCCCTGGTTAAGCCATCATAACCCCCACATTGACTGATCCTCCGGGAGGATAGTCAGCCCACAACTCCCTGGTCAGCACCGCCACTGGAATGTCTCCCTTCAAATGCTCCCTCGGTACCAACCCCCTCTGTTTCCCGCACATGAAGATGATATTGCTGTGCCTTCAGTTCAGGCCCATCTCCGCCGGTGCCGCAAGATCTGGAATGATGCACGCGCAGCCCTGCTCCGCTCAGCTGACCGCAACCGAAGGATTGCCGAT